>NW_026848504.1:0-54139 GCF_030435595.1 Desarmillaria tabescens
CGAGGTATTAGAAACCGAATACCTCGGAGTAATCATCAGCCAAGGATCGATTCGCATGGACCCTGTGAAGGTCAAAGGGATCATGGAATGGCCGCAACCCACCAAAAAACGGGAACTACAATCGTTCCTAGGGTTCACCAACTTTTACCGAAGGTTTATCCGGGACTATAGCAAACACGTATGCCCGTTAACTCAGCTCACGGGAAAAATGGAATGGACGTGGGGAACGGCGCAAGAAAATGCTTTCCGGGAAATAAAGAGGAAGCTAGCAGAAGAAGTGGTACTGGCGATACCCACCCGAACAGGGAAGTATCGCGTAGAAGCGGACGCGAGTGAAGGAGCCGTAGGAGCGGTTCTATCACAAGAACAAGAGGGAAAGTGGCGACCAGTGGCATTCCTGTCAAAAGCTTTGACAGTCACAGAACGCAATTACGAAATATACGACAAAGAATTGCTGGCCATTATGCTAGCCCTTGACGACTGGAGGCACTACCTCATGGGGGCCCAGCAGGACTTCGAGATCTGGACAGATCATCAAAACCTGCAGTACTTTCGTAAACCCCAGAAACTCAACCGCAGACAAGCGCGGTGGGTAACTGAGTTGGCCGAATACCATTTCACTCTCCACCACAAACCAGGTACCGCCAATAAGAAGGCAGACCTGTTGTCTCGCCGAGCGGACCATGACCAGGGAAGAGACGACAATGAAGAAGTAGTGGTGCTCAAACCGGAACATTTCCGAGCCCTCATAATGCCAGGAGAGGAAGAAATACACCAGAAGATCAGGACAGCGTTACGAGATGCAACCAGGTGGGACAAAGGGATAGAAGCATCTCTTCATCATCCTTGCGGTATAACCCAAAAGGACGAATTGATGTACTACGACGGCAGACTATATGTACCCCGCGACGCCAAGCTACGAGGGGAACTTATCGCCTACCACCATGACCACATCACGGCGGGACACCCGGGGATCGAGAAAACAAAGGAGCTTGTGCAGAGAGAGTACTGGTGGCCTAAACTCAAAAACGATGTAGAGCGATACGTAAAGGGATGTGAAGCCTGCCAACGCACCAAGACAAGCACCCAAAGGAGGCGAGCACCCCTACACCCACACGCAGTACCCTCCAGGCCATGGGAACACATAACCGTCGACATGATAGGCGAATTGCCCGACTCCAACGGGTATAACGCCATCCTCATGATCGTAGACCGGTTCTCCAAAGAAGTAATCCTGGTCCCTTGCTCAACCGAGCTAACGTCCACAGGGTGGGCCCGAATACTCCGTGACCACGTTTGGGCAAAACACGGTATGCCACAAAAGGTCATCTCTGACCGAGGGCCACAGTTCGTGTCAAAATTCATGAAAGAGCTGTATGAAATGCTCCATATACAAGGAAACCCGTCAACCGCATACCACCCGCAAACAGACGGACAAACGGAAAGGGCAAATCAAGAAATTGAAAAGTACCTCCGTATATTCATCAACCACAGGCAGAATGACTGGAGCGAGTGGTTACCCCTCGCGGCGTTCCAACACAACAATCGAAAACACTCCGCAACCGGGTACTCTCCCTTCGAAATCAACCATGGACAAAGACCACACCTCGCACCGCTCACAATCAAAGAGGGAACAAATCCAGCAGGCTAGGGAGTTCGTAGCCAATATACAAAAGGTACACGAACAAACTACCAAAGCGCTAGAAAAGGCAGCAGAAACCATGAAACGACAGTACGATAAACATCAACGAGAAGCGGTGGAGTATAAACCTGGAGACAAAGTATGGTTAGACTCCACCAACCTCCACCTCCCTCGACCAATGAAGAAGCTTGGAGACAAGCGAGTTGGACCTTTCAGAGTAGTAGGCCAAAAAGGGCGCCTCCGCGTATGAGCTGCAATTACCCCCGGCGTGGAAAATTCACAACCGGTTCAACGAAAACCTGTTGACACCGTACCAACCCCCAGAGTTCCCAATTCAGGTCCAGCCAGCGGCACCTCCACCAGACCTCGTAGACGGACAAGAGCAATACGAGGTCGAGGAAATCGTAGACCGACGGGAAAGAACGGTAGGACGGGGACGAAAACGCCATACCAAAACGGAGTACCTTATCAAGTGGAAGGGCTATCCAAGGGAAGAAAACACCTGGGTTGATGAACAGGAGCTAGACAACGCAAGGGAAGCTATCGAAGATTTTGAACAAATCTCCTTCATCACCCGACCACCGGCGGACTGGTGGGAGAACAACGACGAATCTGACAGCTGGTCGGAAACGGAGTCGGTAACCGAATCCAAAATAGATCATCCCCTGGTACAAGCCATACAAGAATATTTGGTAAAACCAAACGCGCCGTCCCTACTTGGAGCCTACTTGCCCAAGCAAACTGCAGTCGGGACGACTGCCTTAACAGGGGGGTAATATTACGATTTCACGTCTTATCTTATCTTATCTGACTCCTCGTAATCCTTATATGCTAATCCTCCGATTCTGATCGCATTCCTGCATGCTAGTACCATGTGTTTAACGCACTGTTACAGACTCTGTTACTATACTTAGAACGACTCAAACTGTATTTAAGTAGCTCGACTGCAGGTCTTAAACCTCAGTCTCGAACTAAAGTTTATTCACCCGATAACTTAGTCTGAACTCACTCTCGCTCAACTAAGCGATAGCTCCCTGCACGCAAACCTGCGAGCAACACAAAGCGCCTGACCGAAGTGCGAGTCACGCTTAGTTGTTTGATCTTGTTTGTGTAATCGGTCGCTAACAACTCCGCGCAGCCTGCGCTCAGTAATGAACCCCTAGGGGCCGTCCGAGCTCAGGAACCCCCGGCTCACCGAATAGGGAAAGCCCCTCGAGGGCAGAGCCCCCTAGGTCGAGTCCCGACTGCACCCTTGACGAAGGGAGGTCACCCCGGAGAGGGAGAAAGGTCGACGACCCAGCCCGCTGGGCCTGCGTCCTCGTATGTGTGGCCGTCTGTTCTAGCGGGAGGCGCCGGAAAAGCAGCTGAGGCTATGAACTCGCACGACCACCCTCACCCAGTAATCACCCAAGCGACCAACAGTGAGGACCGTACGGGCGAGCCAATATGTGTGCCCCCGCGAAGGGTCACCCGAAGTACCGCCAGGTCTAGGAAGAGCAGTAAGTACCGGTCCAAAGTGGAGGTTACAACGCCGCGCACAAGCGCCCATGGCCAGGGCCGAACACAGGGCAGCGAGCCCTCCTCCACCAACTCGTCGGAAGGTGACCAAGTGCCGCCGAGGGGCCCTGACGACCGGCCCGGTGACCAAATGCCACTCACGAGTACAAGACCCCGAGTTTCAATGGAGGAAGTGGAAGACGAAGAAGCCCACCTTCGGTCCGACATCCCAGTCCGAGTACCGTCAGGGAAGTCTACTGTGACCCCTACAGCGAAACCTGGACCCGCCAAACGGACGCCTGTCCAAGACACCTATTACGAGCCATTCGGGCCGCACTGGACCCAAAGGGCGTTACGACTTGCTACCACCGAATCGGCTGCCTTCGCTACCCTTCACCGATGGGTACACCCCCGTCGGGCCGAGGAAGTAACAATTGAACTCTGGGAGGCGCTTAAGGAGCAACCCGAGACCGCAGCTGAGGCGAGGGATAGGTGGGAATGGATGGAGGATCTTAAAAAACCTCCTATGTATATACGAGGCCGAAAGGGGCGCAATGTATCCATTACCGTACAGCTGGAAACGCTAGATACTCGAGAAACGCACTCCGTAAAGGCGCTCGTGGACAGCGGAGCTACTGGAAGTTCGATAGATCGCGCCTGGGCTCGGAAGCACGCCCTCAACCTCAAAAAGGCAGCTCGCCCTGTTCCGGTCTATAACGCTGATGGCACCCGAAACAAGGGCGGTGACATCACCAAGTACGCCGAAGTACGGCTTCATATAGGGGACCACGTGGAACGGATCGAACTAGCCGTGGTAGACTTAGGATCCACCCCCCTCTTCCTCGGACACGATTGGTTACAAAGGCACAACCCGTTAATAGACTGGGACACAGGGGCCGTCACCTTAGCCCGCTGCGCTTGCCGAAAGATTCCCTTCTCACTTCCCGATATGGACCCTACATCCTGATGGGAAGAGTACGAAGAAGGGGACACTATTCTAGTGATCGACTTCGAAGAGGCGTTCCACGTACGGGCCATGGGGACTAAAGCCAATGAACTAGCCGCTCAGGCCAATGCCCACAAAACCACCAAATCCTTCGAAGAGATAGTGCCCAAGGAGTATAGGGAGTTTGCAGATGTATTCGCCAAGGAAAACTTCGACGAGTTACCACCGCGGAAGCCGTGGGATCACGCTATTGAACTAATCCCTAACGCCAATGCCAACCTGGACTGTAAAGTCTATCCCCTTAATCCCGTGGAGCAGGAGGAGTTGGACAAGTTCCTTGACGAGAACCTGTCTACCGGGCGTATCCAACCCTCCAAGTCCCCCATGGCATCACCGTTCTTCTTCGTCAAGAAGAAGGACGGTAAGTTACGCCCAGTCCAGGACTATCGAAAGCTTAACGAGATGACTATCAAGAACAGGTACCCACTACCGCTCATCGGGGAGCTGATGGATCGGCTGAAGCAAGCAAAGTACTTCACCAAGCTGGACGTATGGTGGGGGTACAATAACGTCAGGATAAAGCAAGGGGATGAATGGAAGGCCGCTTTCCGAACCAATCGGGGCCTCTATGAACCCCTCGTAATGTTCTTCGGCCTCACTAACTCCCCTGCTACCTTCCAGTGGATGATGAACGACATCTTTAAGGATCTCATTACCGCGGGGGAGGTATCGGTCTATCTCGACGATATACTCATTGCGTCAAAAACCAAGAAGGAACACCGACGTATCGTATGGGAAGTATTACGAATCCTTCGCAAGAACAAGCTATTCCTTAAGACGGAAAAGTGCGAGTTCGAGGTGGAGGAGACGGAGTACTTGGGCATGCTCATCAGCGAGGGGAGGATTCGTATGGACCCGGTCAAGATATCCGGATTACTAGACTGGCCGGTCCCCGCCAAGAAGCAGGAGCTCCAGTCGTTCCTGGGCTTCTGCAATTTTTATCGACGGTTTATTCGCGACTACAGCAAACACGTCAAACCCCTTACCATCCTCACGGGAAAGGTCGAGTGGAAGTGGGGAAAGGCCCAACAAGAGGCCTTCGAGAATCTCAAAGAGCTATTCCGCGAAGACGTGGTATTGGCCATCCCTCTTGACGAGGGAAAGTTTAGAGTAGAAGCGGACTCCAGTGAGGGAGCCATAGGGGCCGTATTATCTCAGTGGCAAGAGGAGAAATGGCGACCAGTCGCATTCTTGTCCAAGGCGTTGTCCGTCACGGAGCGTAATTATGAGATCTACGATAAAGAGCTCCTAGCCATTATGCTTGCGTTGGAGGAGTGGCGACAATATCTAATGGGCGCTCGAGAAGACTTTGAGATTTGGACAGACCACTCCAATCTCCAGTACTTCCGCAAAC
This sequence comes from Desarmillaria tabescens, assembly GCF_030435595.1. Lineage (NCBI taxonomy): Eukaryota > Fungi > Basidiomycota > Agaricomycetes > Agaricales > Physalacriaceae > Desarmillaria > Desarmillaria tabescens. The sequence continues at coordinate 5,500 of NW_026848504.1, forward strand.
CTCAGAAGCTCAACCGACGACAAGCCCGATGGGTAACTGAGCTGGCGGAATATCAGTTTACCCTACACCATAAACCAGGGGCGCAAAATCGCAAGGCGGACCTACTATCTAGACGAGTAGACCACGATCAAGGGAAACAGGACAATGAGGATGTTATAGTCCTCAAGCCGGCTCATTTCTGAGCCCTCGTTATGCCTACAACGGAGGAGTTACATGAGAAAATCAAACTCGCTACTCATGACCCTCGTAAATGGGATTGGGGTATCTCGGATTCCCTCAACCATGAGAAAGGAATCTCCCGAGAACAGGAGTTACTGTGGTACGACGGACGTATCTACATACCTCGAGATAGGCGACTCTGAGGCGAGGTCATCGCCCTACGGCATGATCATGCAACCGCCGGACACCCGGGGATAGAAAAAATGAAGGAACTCATCCTACGGGATTATTGGTGGCCCAGAATGCGCTCCGAGGTAGAGGCATACGTAAAAGGGTGTGAAGTCTGTCAACGAACGAAGGCAGATCGTCGTCCCAAGAAAGCACCCCTTCACCCGAACGAGATCCCGGACCGACCCTGGACACATATTTCGGTCGACATGATCACCAAGCTCCTGGACTCCAAAGGAAACGATTCGATCCTTGTTCTAGTCGACAGGTTTTCCAAAACCATCATCCCCATAGCGTGCACCGAGGAATTGTCATCTCTCGGATTCGCAAAAATCCTACGAGACTATATCTACGTGCCGTACAGGATAATGCCCGAGAAGGTTATCTCCGACAGAGGAGCCATTTTCGTATCCAAATTCATGAAGGAGTTCTATGCTCTCATTCAGGTTGAAGGGAATCCCTCAACCGCCTACCACCCGCAAACCGACGGACAAACCGAAAGGGTTAACCAAGAAATCGAGAAGTATCTAAAGATGTTTGTCGGTTATCGGCAGGATGATTGGAGCGAGTGGTTACCACTCGCTGCCTTCACTCACAACAATCGGCAGCACTCGGCTACGGGTTTTTCCCCGTACAAAGTAGTTTTTGGGCACGACGGACAAGTAATCAAAACCGTTCAATGCCCAGACGCCGTTCCAGCTGCTTCCAAGTTGGTCCAAGGTATCCAGGAGGTACAAGAGAAGGCAAGAGAGTCCCTCGAACGAGCCGCTGCCTCAATGAAAAGGGCTTATGACAAGCGAAAAGGGGAATCAATACGGTATCAAGTCGGCGACAAGGTGTGGCTGGATGCCACCAACCTAAACCTTCCTCGTCCGACGAAGAAGCTGGGGGACAGACGAGTAGGACCATTCACGATCGTGGCCATGAAAGGCGCGTCAGCATATGAGCTGAAGCTTCCCGTTAAATGGCGTATCCATAATCGATTCAATGAGTCGTTACTTACCCCATACCACGCTCCAGAATTCCCCAATCAACCACGTCCTGAACGACCGCCCCCAGAACTCATTGACAACGAAGAAGAATATGAGATAGAGGAAATCGTGGGGGAGAGAGACCGTGTCATTGGCCGAGGGCGCACCCGCCGTACCATCACCGAGTACTTGGTAAAATGGAAAGGATACCCAGTTGAGGAGAACTCCTGGGTAAAACGCTCCGACATGGCCAACGCTGAGGAACTCGTCAACGACTATGAAGCACGAATCCAAAAAATCGTATGGACAGTAAACGAGAAAGGGAAAACTATCGGACTGGACAACAAAATCCCTCGCAATCTGCCAGTCGAATACCATGACCCAGACACCCCGTGTGTCACCGATATTGAAACAGTATACTCGTCCGAGTGTACAAACCCGAAACACGAGGAAGTCATCGATGTTACCAATCTTTCCAATGACTGCCCTGATGAAGAAGAGGAAGTGAACCTCCAAAACCTCGAGCGCATACGAGAAAATTGGGATACAGATACCGAGCATGATAGTGACACAGACGACGATAGCTGGTCGTTCTATTCAGAGTCCCGCCGCTCATCCTCGACCAACACCTCCGATTCCAAGGGCTCATTTCAGACGAGCGCGGCCTAAATAGGCCTTTTTCACGGTGTAGAAGGGGATTTCCACCGCTCAATTACGAGCATTGAACCCTTAGGGATCGCGGATCCCGACAGACAGTTGAGGCCTAACCGGCGCAAAGCGGCTCAGGATTTATAGGAACCCGAGTCCAGGGGGAGAGAGGGTCAGAGGCCGAACGCAACGTGTGCCTTTTCATGGCGTAGCGGAGGCCCAATCGATCCTGTTTTAAAGCAGAAGGGAGCCCCTCAACTCGCTGGTGTGGAGGGAAGAAGAATTATTCTCATTCGGGACGAATGAGTCTTAAGGAGGGGGTAATGTTACGGTTATTCTTTTCTTTTTCTTTTTCTTTTCCTTTCTTTTCTTTTCTTTTCTTTTCTTTGGTCAGCTGGATTACGCTGAGGCGCGATCATCACGGACTGACTGCGCAGTAGTATTTTTAGAATACTCACATGTATTTAAGTAGAGCCTCAGCTGGTCTGAACCCCAGCTTCGGCTAAGGTTAATTCTACCTAACATCGAACTCCGTCCTTCGTGACTATCTGTCCCATCGACTTACGTCGCCTTTGACTTGCTAAAGTGTCGTCTACCGAAGTGCGAGTAGCGACCTTAGTACGATCTAAGTCGATTTGAGTTAGTGGCTAACACCTTAGTACCCATTGCTTGTACGTGGAATGCTTCCTCAAAATTGATTACCAAGATAGTATCCCCTTCTTCATACTCCTCCCATCAGGAGGAAGGATCTGTATCCGGGAGGGAGAAAGGGACCTTTCAGCAGGTGCAGCGGGCCAGAGTGACTGCCCCGGTATTCCAGTCAATCAACGGGTTGTGTCTTTGTAGCCAATCGTGCCCAAGGAAAAGGGGAGTGGATCCTAGGTCCACTACGGCTAGTTCGATTCGTTCCACATGGTCCCCGATGCGAAGCCGTACTTCGGCATATTCGGTGATGTCACCACCCTTATTTCGGGTGCCGTCGGCATTGTAGACCGGGATGGGTCGGGCCGCCTTTTTGAGGTTGAGGGCGTGACTTTGGGCCCAGGCGCGGTCTATGGAACTGCCGGTGGCCCCGCTGTCCACTAGCGCTTTTACGGAGTGCGTTTCTTGAGTGTCTAAAGTCTCCAATTGCACAGTAATCGATACACTGCGCCCCTTCCTCCCTCATATGTACATGGGCGGCTTCGTGAGGTCCTCCATCCATTCCCACTTGCTCCTAGCTTCAGTGGCCGTCTCAGGCTGTTCCTTGAGCGCCTCCCATAACTCAACAGTGACTTCCTCCTTTCGCCGGGGATGTACCCAGCGGTGGAGCATGGCAAAGGCAGCCGACTCATTGGTAGCGAGTTGCAGCACCCTTCGAGTCCAGTGGCGTCCGAAGGGTTCGTAGTACGTATCCAGTACGGGTTTTCGGTCTGGAGTTCGGGATTCCTGGACAGGGATTACGGGAGACTTCCCTTTGGGGGTGACCACCGGGATGTCGGATCGTAGGTGAGCTTCTTCATCTTCTACTTCTTCCATGAACACGTGGGGTTTCGTACTCGTGAGTGGCAGTTGGTCACCGGGCCGGTCGATAGGGCCCCTCGGCGGCATTTGGTCACCTTCCGATGAGTTGGTGGAGGAGGGCTCGCTGCCCTGTGTTCGGCCCTGGCCAAGGGCACTTGTGCGCGGTGTTGTAACCTCCACCGTGATTCCGTACTTAACCTCATTCCTAATGCCGGCGATACTCTTGGAAACCCTAGGTAGGCGCACACATATTGGCTCATCAAGGGGGTCGGCATCGTTTGCGGATGAGGCCACTACTAAATGTAGGTGGTCCCCTTGAGTCCCGGCCTCAGCTGCTTTCCTGCCACTGATGGGAGGAACAGCCCTGCCTACATTCTGACAGGGAGGCCCCGCCGTCGGAGTCGTCGGCCGATTCTCCCTGCCGGGGCAACGACCACCACGTCTGGCGTCCATCTTGTCCTGACCTGAGGCGCTCGCTGGGTACTCCAGAACTTTCCCCGTTCGGTCAGGCGGGGGTGTCAGAGGTGGACCAGCCCCTAGGGGTTCATTGTCCAGCGCTGACTGCGTAGGACGGCGGGAATCCCCTCCTACGCCATGGGCGTTTTGCGATTCCTTATCCTTAGTTTCGTTTACTGATAACGCGGCGAAAACATTGGTATATTGTTCATACGGAGTACCTACATACGTAGTATAAGTCTGGCTAGTAGTACAGGAGCGCGCACCAGATGAAACTAAGTCCTTTGCCGACGTCGTCGAATCGCTTATTTCGACGCCGGCTCGTCTTTTGACGACTTTTCCTCCTTCACTTCCTCGACTTTCGTGCTCTCCGCTAGTTCTTCCTTCTCAGCCTCAGCGAGTAATTGTCGAAGGCAGGCAGCGTTGGGTTTCTTCTTGCGTGGGGGAAGTTTGACGGGAAGCCACTTGGACTTGTCATCGGGGCATTTATGCTTCAGGTTCCACCCTGTGTTCCCACACTTGAAGCACCGCTTGTCGGATCGCAACTTGTCGATCTCCATCGGCTGCCTGGCACCACCATATATCGTTCCGGTGGCATCCTTCTTATCGCCCCCGGACCTGCTTCCCTTTGACTGGTTTTGGTTGCCTCGACCCAAACTGCCTTGGTTCGGGGAGGTCTTATTGGTGAGGCCCTGGGCCACGTCGTACCGGTAGTTGGCGTCGATCCTTAGGACTCGCGCCTTCCATTGGGCGTAGGTTGTGGGGCGCTCGTTGTCCCCATGCATAACCGTCTTCCGCACCGTCGGCCTGATTGCCGCTTCCACTGCCTCGAACATCTGCTTCTCATCGCTGAATTCTCCACACTTGTGAGCCAGTCGTTCGAACTTCGCGAAGAACTCGACTGCGGATTTGAATTCCGACTGCCGGACCTTTTTCCACTCCGCCTTCCAAATTGCAAGTTCTGCCACCTCCCGGAATTCTACCATGATGTCGTTGGAGAATTCCGCCCATGTCGGGAATCTCCAGTGCCCTTGATCGTCCCGGTATCGATAGTACTGATCGCCCCACCAGTCCTTGGCTTTCTCCCGTAGGTACCCTTGCACGAAGGTGATGCGATAGGGATTCTGGCCTTGGTCGTTCATGGTGAAGTGCAGGGGGAAGACCTGAAAGTACATTTCGCAGTGGTGGAGGAATCGGTTAATGTCCGTAGATTCCCCGGTAAAATATTCGGGCTGTGTGATCAATTTAGGCTTTACGTCGTTCCAGGGGTTATTGTCCTTCCCCGCGGCCAACGTCCAAGGTGGTATCGGGTCGGGGGGCGAAGGTGCCCTAGGTGGTACTGGAGGGTTTGGCGGTCAAGGCAGCGACCGTAATCAATAGTTTTCCCCAGGGGGAGGGTAATCCCCTGGGTACGCAGGTCGGCGCGGTGGTTGAGGCGGCGGCTGAGGCGGGACAGTGGACTGTTTTCCCTTGTCCAAGGGCCCAGCGCCTGGGTCGTCCATGTCGTTGTCATCAGGCCTGGCACCCGCCCAAAACTCTTCGGTTTCGAGCGGGTTAGGCATGGGTTGGGGTCGTCGATAGGGTTCGCACCCCTGTTGAGGCATCTGGGGGTTCATCATGTTCCACACGATAGCCGCCCGGTGCCAGGTTTCTACTTTGAGGATATTTTTCATGAGGTATACGTCCCCCATTTGCTTTGCGGCACGATAATCCTCCCCCGCTTCTGTGAACATCCATTGGGGGTCCTTCTCCATGTCCTCCATCATAATTTCATATAGCCCATGCCAGGGGAGGAGTTCGAAGATGGCGGGCCTCGGGACAGGTCCTCTAAGGAGGACTTGCCTCACCGCCGCCATTACCGTCGGTTCTAGGGCCTCGTTTGGAGGTCGACTCGGCATCCTCGGCCTCCTTCCTCTCTCGGGCGATGCGGTCGAGCTCCTTGTTTCTCCTCCACCGCCCAATGTCAGAGTTGGGGTCGCTGATTTCGGCCTGGTAGGCGTTCCAGGCTCTTCTTCTCGCCTCGAGATCGGTACCTGCTCTTCGAACGGCACCAGAGTATCTAACGGCGGCGGCGCGGATTCAGTTTTCGACCTCGGCGTTGGTAGCGTCGGGCTCGAGGGGGAGGTCCCACCAACCTCCTGGTCCTTGGAGAGCGTCCTCTTCGGCACGCCGGATGCGTGCATCATGCGCTCTTCCTCAGTCCATTCGGGCCTCGACCTCTGGGGTGGATCGGGCGTTTCCAGGGAGTCCGAGGGACTCGACGTACGTGTGGTAAAGAAGAGGCCATGGATGCTGGGAGGCCGGGACGGGAGTGGCGAAGGCTCTCGACGAGACCGACGGCTCCCAATTGGAGACTCCGGTGAGTCGCTCGGAGGCGGTAATCGTTCCAAGGTCGTCGGAGTCGTAGTCTGGGAACTCGCCCCAAAGCTCCCCACCCGTCGACTCGTGCGAGGAGATGGCGGGAGTGACCGCTGGGGCCTCAGTCCTTTCAGGGACCTGGTCGGACTCTCCTCCGGGCGCGACTCTGGCCACAGCAGTTTCTTCCCCGTTGTCGGCATAGACCCAGCTGGTCGCGGGGTACCAGGCGACCGGCTCTCCCCTATCAGTTGGCCAGGAGCCTGAAAGAGGCTGTGCGTTAGTTGCACTGGTGGTAGCCGCGGAGGCTCCGAGGCCAAGCTCTCCGGGATCTTCGTCGTAGTCATCCTCCTGGGCGACCCGGTATCTCCTACTTTCACCCTGCCAGACAGCATCCGTCCACCTATTTCCTGACCTTCCGCTGTAGTTGTCTCCGGTATAGGTCGCATCTTCCTCCTCGTTCGGGTAGAGGTCATCGAGGAGGTCATCGAGTCTGGTTCTTTCCCAGTCAGTGAGCTCGTCCCCTTCGAACTCGGTATCAACCTCTTCTTCGCCCTCATCCAGAGGCCTGGTGTCTTGTCTTCTGCCTCTGTCGGCGCCAGACTCGTCTTGGACTGGAGACTGGTCGAAGAGACCTGGTAAGGGCGAGTCTCCTCGGTCGAGGAGTACCCCCCCTGGTATCGGTGATGTCGACTGAGTCGACTGCTGCGCTGGAAGCGCTTCTGTAGGAGTCGGTGCTCGACTCTGAGTATCGCGAGCTGGGTCGCGACGATGTGTATAGGGATCCTCCAGGTTCCCCGGAGGCGTTGGATTCGACATCGCCTATCGTCTGCTGGGATGCCGTGGGAATGTGGATTACCGGCGGAGGGTACGCCAGAGTGCTGGGAACGTAATGGAAGGGAAGTTGCACATGGACTCGTCTCTGTTGAAAACAGCGGCGTAGTTGGTACAAAATAATGGACAAGAAAAAGAATATAAAAGTTGCGAAGACGGCGAGAATGGAGTCGGACCAGGGCATCCGTAATCGGATCTATCCTTGGCGTAAGTCCACAATTGACCATGCAAGCTGATACACAGCGAGTATGGTAAGAACGATGAGGAGGGCGATAATCAGACTGAGGTCGGTCTCGTAGTTGGAGCCATTCATCAAAAGGATTTCGCAGTTTTCGGAGGTGCTCGTTAATATCAACAATAGGATTGTTAATATGGAGGCGAGCTGAAGGGCGAGGATGAAGGGTTTCGTGTTTTTAATGATGGCGCAGGAATCCGACCCAGAGGAGCAGGAGTAGTCCTGCAAACACTGGTGCTGGAATGAATGCGCAAGCGAGGAGGGTTTGGAGGATGGTCACTACGACCAGTCCGAGAGGATCGTTTAGTAGGAAACGCAGCACGCAGAGTGCCATGACGATTAGGATGTGAATGGGAAATATGTTGGGCAACGGTAAGTCGTTGGGCAACGTTGGACGAGCTTCGGCTAAATGTTAGCCACTAACTCTATCGACTTAGATCGTGCTAGGATCGCTACTCGCACTTCGGTAGACGACGCTCTAGCAAGTCAAAGGCGATGAAAGTCGATGGGACAGATAGTCATGAAGAACGGAGTTCGATGTTAGGTAGATTAAACCTTAGCCGAAGCTGGGGTTCAGACCAGCTGAGGCTCTACTTAAATACACGTTGGTACGCTAAAAATAGTACTGTGGGAGTCAGTCCGTGATGATCGCCTGCGCGTAATCCGGCTGAGTAAGGAAGGGAAAAGAAAAGAAAAGAAAAAGAAAAAGAAAAAGAATAAACCGTAACACACTGCCAGCAGCAGCGGTTCGCTTGCTCATTTCTGGAGTTGCGCACGAGTTGCGCTTAGTGAGGTTCACTGCCGATACAGTGGTTGTATCGACGGAGGAAATCCCTCGTACTCCATGTCATCCATTAGGGTTGGAAGTGCTTGTGTTGTTCGGGGGATCCTCTTTTTGTGTTTTAACATGTTGCTTCCTTCCGGATTGGTTGCGTTAGTATACGAGAGGCATCCCAATGTATATGACCTTGCTTCCGCATCCCACTGGATGTGCCACTGTCAGCTTTTTAAGAAGCGTGACTTGGTAGAAGAGGGTTGGGCCTATAGAACCATGATCGGATCTATTGGGCCATCAAACGGATCATCAGACAAGGGTGATGATGACATGGTGTGATCGGTGGAATTAAGTGGGTCATGGATGATGCAAATAATCTTGTTTAGATCCACACCGCTATTCCAGATCTGTCCAATTGAGGTCGTCCGTAATGATGTTTTGTGGATTCGTTTGGTGTGTTTTGCCATGAAGGTTTAGTGGGGGAGTCATCTCTTTTTGACATTATGGCAGATGACGTTGAGATGTTGCTCCTATGCTTCACTGACTCCTTTTCTTGGGCGAGTCAACCAAAGTTCCTTTGTAGTGGTGTACTGCCTCTTCTCCGTTCATGGAAGTTCCAACTCGCATGGATGGGTCTCTGTTGAGCCAATCGAATTGGTTATGGCCCTTGACTATCAACCTTTCAAATAGTTGATCAGTCCTGCAGTCTGGAAATCCAGTGTCCCCTTCGGTGGAGGTTGGTCTCTCCGCCTTTGGTAGGTTTAGATTTCCCCTGTCGGACTCTTTATCAGGTCAGATCCTAGCCTATGGCTGGTTCCTAGAGATTTTTGGTCTTTTTGACCGAGGAACCATCCCTTTCCTCTGATTTTTGTACAGGTTCTCTCTGGCTTCGTCACTGCTGATGCACAGCATGTCGTTAGTGATATAGAGCCGTAGCTCTTCGGGTTTGTCACTTTGGATGCACAACATATCCATTGCGGCACAGTGGTGTGAGGGGTAGTCATAGAGTTCAACTAGCATTCCCTCCAGTAGAGTTCGTGCGGTTCAAATGTTAGATCCTTGATGATATTTGTTTTTAAAGGTTTTCTTCTTCCCCGTCTTTCTTGGAATAAAAGGGATTTATTGTCCATACAAGTACCTACAAACATAATTCTGAGTAACAATTTATTGAGTAGGGTTTTACCTGAAAGAGAATTGAGTCCTGTTGTACAAGGGCAAATTGCCTGGTCCGTCATCAACTCCTTTCTTTGTTTCTGCTGAAAGCGCGCTAGTCCTGGTCGACCTAGGCAGTCTGCCTAGTCCTTTGTCGATGCCTTCCCCCCAGCGCTCGTCATTGAGGGGTCCTTGCTCTGCTTTTTCAAGCAGAGCGCCACTTGGACCTGTCAGACAGGCATTTGTTGCTCTGTCTAGTATGTCCAGGGAATCCACAGCAAAGGCATCATCCTTCTGTGAATTCCCGTTTGTAGTCTTCTTTTGATACAGCTTTTGGGCATCGATGAAATGGTATTGTTGTTGGCTCTTGCCATTTTGTCTTGTACCATTTTGATTTGTCAGGGGGGCATTTGTTGTCCCAATAGATATGCCCTTTGTTTCCGCATCGGAAACACCTTCGCTCTTTCCTGAGATGATCCATGTCCATTTCTTCGTCTGTTCCTTCAGGGCATGGCATGCTTCTGTCGGAGGAAAAAGATGGGACTCTTGTTCCTAGTTCGGGGTCTAGGGACATGGTCCAAAACACCTCAGATGGTAGGTGTGGTTTGGTCCAGTCTCCCCCAGTGATATGCCTGGTATCAGGCTACCCATAGATTTTGCGATTTTACATCAGTTTATGCAATCTACAAGCGGTACAGAGAGCTACAGTGGAGGCTTCGCGCTGGTAGCTAAATACCACATAAAGAATGAAAGCATGGCAGTACAGAACAGACTTAGAAACAATGTCTCGAAGAGTCAATTCTACCAGCCATCAACATGCCAAGCTAAGCCCCACCTAAACAAGACTATTACAGTCAAATCTTGGGGACTCGTCTGTATGGAGTATAAAAACCAAGAAGTTAAAGAATGGAATGAACTAGATGCCTCGTCGCCTCGACGAGTAGAAAGAACCTGTCAAGAAAAATTGCTAAGTCGAGAAACAGATCAGCTTTCGAGATCAACTCAGGCTAGGAAAGGAATAACCTTGGAAGAATGAATAGCCACATTGGGTACCGAGATGACTGACCTTGACCACGCAACTTAAATGACACCAGTGTGCCATTCTAAGTCTAAGCCATGCGCTGCACTCAGATTATTTTATTATATGCTGCCTCTGCCTCAGTATGTGCTGCTCTATGCTGGGTATGCATTATAATATTACTTAGTGGGTTGACACATGTTTGAACTCATAGAATTCACAAAATTACCCATATGCATGCACTGCATGCATGTCACTGGTTTCCTTTCAGTGCCTCTCATCACCTCTTCTGGTCCTCCTCTTCATGTCTGTGTAGTTTGTATTGCATGGTTCCACCATTATTGTTCTTCCATACCTGGCAGAGATGGCTGTATGTGATACCAAAGTTGTAGTTTTCTGTGATGCAGTCTTCGAGAATGGAGACAGATGGTGTATCCAGCATATGTGACATTTGAAGGATGGTGCTGAGTAGATCTAGGATACCTTGAATGCTGAGAGAAGCACAAGGTATGTTTGCTGGTGCAGAGGATGTCACTTCCCACTGTGTGCCTTCATCATCTTTGCCCCTGTATTTCCTTCACCAAAGAACTTTAATGAATGACTTTGCTTTGACTTTGCACTTTCTGGAGGTGTATTTCCTTTGCCAAGGAACTTCAATCGATGACTCCGCTTTGCCAGTCTCAGTGAAGGCAGAGATCTCCTCTACACCCTAGGAAGATGCTCATTCACTGGTATGTCATCCATTTATTTTCACAGGACTTACTTTCTCTATTTTAGATCATACAAGTGATTCATAGATTCCATAATCGGGGAACTTGTCACCTTTATCGAGACTAGGACTAGCAAGCTGGTCATCTATGACTGGAGTCTGGAATTCCAAAATAGGGGTGTCAGACAGCAATTTGGGATGACAGCAGGGTGATGGGTTCAGCATCACATCCAAAACTTGATTGACATCCTCTAAGTTAGAGGAAGAATCCTGGTGCACCATTGCTGAATGTGACTCTGACAACACAGATGTATTGGCATTTGGATAGCTGTCAGGTGTTTCATGAAGAGGTAAATCCTTCAGTTTTCATGCAGGTGAAAGGGCCATGCATAAGTGTCTCCATATTGACTTGACATGGCTCAAAAGCTTTTGTTCTATCATTTTCAATACTGTAATGAGTACTTGAAGCAAAAGTAGATTGATGGTATGCATCATTTCCCATGTCAGAGCTCAGATGATTATGTGTGAAATGGGGTACAAGACAAAGGTGTATTAGCATGAGGCAGGTCTCCCAGGACATATTTACAGCTTGGTAGAACTGGCATGGTCTGGGTGGAAAGAACATAGTGATCTCCACTGATGAGCCTAAACTTCCATGGCAATGGCAGAAACCAAAACTCTAGAGGAGTTCACAGCAAATGGCATGTAGCAGCAATAAAGGCTTTGTTGTTGTGCGAGTGTTTCAGTGCACCTCCATGTGTTGAATTCCTCAAGAATGCAAGTATACACTGCAACTTTTCAGTCAGCAAAGTAATACCCTTAATGATCAAGTACTAGAAAGTGTTGGCTGTAAGCTGGGAAGGGTCTTGATATACAAGAAGGAACAGAATCCAGTATAACTGGGAATACCAGCAAGCCATGAATGAAGTGGCGGCAATTAACTAGTAAATGCCATGTGTGATGTTGGCAGTGACACGTGTGCAATGTGTGCATATGTGTAATTTTGTGAATTCTATGAGTTCAAACATGTGTCAACCCACTAAGTAATATTATAATGCATACCCAGCATAGAGCAGCACATACTGAGGCAGAGGCAGCATATAATAAAATAATCTGAGTGCAGCACATGGCTTAGACTTAGAATGGCACACTGGTGTCATTTAAGTGTGAAGTCGCAGTGTCTAACTCACACCTCATGCATCCCTCAGCAGTGCTTCACTCAAATAAAATACACTGAGAAGATAATATATTAACAGAGCTTCACACAACATTGATCTATGATGCATGAACCCTACCAATCCAGCAATCACCAAGAGATGTCATTCAAAACCAAGGACCACCCAGTCTGAGCCTCCTGAGAGGGCTTTGGCCGACATGAGAGGAACCCTGTACTCAGCATGAAATATTGACCTAAGAAAAGGTGGTGTGGCAATCAAATAAAAATACCAGCTCACTAGTGATGTGCGTGGTGATGAACCTAGAGACTCCTGTGGGCAGAAACACAAAACCTAGGTGTGGTATGTGCTAACAGACATGGAATCTGAAGGATGGTTCTAGCGAGTCTAGTCAGGGCACCTCTGTGCAGTGACTAAAGCCTCCTAAGTTCAGAAAGATAAAGAAATTTCTCTACTAGTAGCGTAGAGGATGGTAGTGAACTATAAAATTCACAGGAAGGGAAGTAATTGGGAAAGGGATCCTAGAAGAGGCCCTAAAACAAATCAGTAAATGTACAAGGACTATACCTTGTTTCTGTTGCAACTCTAGCTGCAAGTGCAATGAATAAGAGCTCTAAAGAGACTGTCCAAGTTCTAGCTGCAAACTCAGAGGCTGTAGTGAATTATTAAACTTGTGTGGTAAGGTTGAATTGAAGTGATGAGGATCGGTCTGATACTCGACGAGACTTTCTCTGGCTGTGAGAAAGAGAAGGTGTTGATGGGAGGGATGAAAACACTGTCTCCTAGCTGCAGAAGCAAGTGAATTTGTTTGCAAAGCAAAGCAATAAAAGAGTTTCCTAATGGCAGGACTCCTAATTACTTTGCATAGAAGAGAGGGATGGGTTGTAAGCACAAGTAACCATTAAAGGTTCACCGTTGCTTAGAGAAATAAAGGTTTGAGACGAAGTTCTAGCAGCAAAAATGTCTTTATTGCGCTACTTCAAGGGTGTATGTTGTATGGTGTAGGTGTTAGAGATCAAAGGTAAGCGTAGAGAATAATCTGGGGTCTCCCTTATTCGCTTTATACATTGTGTCCTAAATTAATTAGCTAGCTAATTTTTATACTAGTTTGCGAATTACAGGTTTGTAAGCTACATTGTTCCTTGCTGTGTTGATTTATAACACAAGTGAACTAATTACTGAGTAATAATGCACTATTAACCCTTCCTTACCAATGCTGAGTCATGCACAGTCAAATCTGCATGCTACAAAGACTGTGCATTACTGTGCATTGCACTGCAAGTAAGCAAGCTTTATAACCAGTTTACCAAGCAATCCAAGGGGTTTGCTTAGCAAATTAAACAGGTTTAGTAACTTCTAAACCACTGCTGACTGTTGCAAATTAAATAATTCTCTAACTCATCATCAAGACTGGGTTATTTCGGGGTGGAGTGGCTATGTGCCAGGATCAATGATGGGATTTGATCAATCAGGATCTGCAATCAAAGTGCCTGAAGATCAATGGCTGTGCTCTGATGTAGAAAAGCCTGATAAATCCGCGAATTCTGAGCGCACAGAGCCTAGAGGCTCATCAGTGGCAGAGGAATTAAAAACAAGGAGCCAATTAGGAGAAATATTCTGCATGATGTAGCAACTCTAGACCTTGCCAAGTGGAATGAGCAGCATGTTACCAAGCACTAACTCAGAGGATTGACTCAGAATATTAATTAGTGACCATGTGATTGACATGTCATGGAGAGGAAATGACTCTGGGGTGGAGTGTATCTATTTTTGATATTTCTATTTATATAATTAGCTGTAAATAAAAGCGCAGTAATTAGAAGTAGGTAGCAAGCTTTCAGACCCCCACAGTTGTGACACAAAGCAGAGAGCCTAGTGTGCAACAAAAGGATTTGTGTTTGTCGCTTTGAGTGAGAGAATATTATTGGATCTAGAATTAATTTGAAATGCTTGAGAGATCACAAGGCATGCCTTGCTCACACATGACCATGTAACTTGATTCTGAACAGTAATTAATTGTGCTCAACTCAGAGAAATATTGTATTGTGATAACTTGAATGTGCATTTGTGTTTGCAGAACGTGTTTGTGAATTCTGAGTTGTTGCAAGTGGCAGAGGTTTGAACCCTTTGGCTTGTCAATACTCTTTGAGGGTTTTTGGTTTATTCCCAAGTGGCATAGGTTCAAACCCTGTGGCTTGTGGACATGTTTCTGTGTTTCTGTGTCTCTGGATCGCATAGGTTTGAACCCTGTGGATCTACGAAAGGTTTCTGAAGTGTTTTCTGCTTAGAGTGCAAAGCTTTAAGTCATGTGTAGTTTGTTTGATGGGTTGTGGCCACCTGTGTGTCACACACAATGTCAATTGAGGGTTGTATATTCTTGTGGGACATTTGTGGGCTTGGGAAATATTAATTTTGCCTCGAGGCCAAGCAATACATATCACTCACCTCCTGTCCTAAAAGCATTTGGACTTAGAGAATTCTTTTGAGCTAGCGCACTATTATGTCTTGAAGAGCGCAAGACATCTTTTAATTCTACTGTTATTGTGTGCTTGCATTGCACATCTCCCCCTGAACTACTGAGATTCTGTGTGTGTGTCAGTGTGAGAGTGGGTGTGTTTAGTGTGTCTATGCTATCGCATTTCAAGCTTGGCATGCACAGAGCCTCTTCAACAGCTATTTCAGGCAAAATATTCACCGAATTGAGTTGAAAGATACCCAAATTCAGCATAATGACATCATAAATGTCACATGAAGGTAGGTAGGTCCATCGTCGGTGCACAAAATTATTTAATCAACCCACTGTCTTTTAATTCATTATTAGGACCCTCTTGATCAATGATATTAATGCGATTCCAAATAATGAAAAAGCACACCTTGAAAACCTCTGTCTAGCCGACACTGAACCACATCAATGTTGTCGCAGATGAGCAGGGATAGAACTCTAATCGATGAGATCAATCAGTGGCTTAATCTGACGAAAGGGAAAGCAGGATCATGAATAACTGATTGTCCTCGATTATCTCCTAGTGTGCTGATTTCTGGGGCTAGTTGGTAGGCGCATACACGGTCTTAACACAAGGATGAGCTATGACGAGATGTTAGCATGATTCTTGAATAGCAGGAGAGAAGGAACGGGTATGTACCGAATGCTATACAAGCACCATCACCATTTTCCCACCATCCTGAATGTCAACCTCGACTTGTTCTCAGCAGCCCTGCATTGAGTTGCTCCCCCTCCTCGGACTGGGATTAAAGAACAAATCATTGTCATCCTCACTAAGGACAAAATCTTGCTCCACCAGCTCCGTCCTCATAAACCTCTGCTCCTTCAATGGAACTTGAGGTACCGGCAAAGGGGGAACACCCAGGTTAACCCTCTTCATGAACAGGTCATCTGTAATGAGACATGGAGACAATCTCGAGTGGGGTAGAGTCAGTAGCGAAGGAGGCGGACGGCGCCACTCTACTCCATTAGGAAACAAGACACGTTGGAGGGTAGGACACATGGTGGCTAGACAAGCTGCATGTGCACATTCACTCACTACCATTGAGTGGCTGTAGTGACTGATAGTGGATGATGTCGAGCATGTCCTAGCTCATTTAGGGAGAGGGAACCTCTTGTCCAATTCCTTCTTCGCCAGTTTCACTTGTGCAATCCCAGGTTTACACATAACAAGTACCCGGAGGGATTTGAAGTGGGGAACGACACTACCCCAGCATACTTCGCCACCCTTGCCTTTGATCTCAAGTTCTTTGACATGGGGATCTCTATGTGCTTAGAAAAACTCAAGCCAAATTCAGCTAAGAAAACTGACCAGGGTGTGCAGAGCAAACGTCCCCAGCCACTGGTACCTCAAATGTGAGAAACCCATTGAAACAAAATATTACAAAGCCAAGTATGATCAAGGCACAAAGATGAGATGCGAAAGAATGGGATGAGGGGGAAAAAATGAAGGAGATCAAATGATGGAGGGAAACTGCGCATATAGCTGATCTATTCCGAGGACTGAAACGACTGCGCTTTGCATAATCACCACATGGTCCTCGAGTTTGTTGTCATGTTTGGGGGTAACCAAGGAGGCAATAGCAGCACCTTGGTTGATCCCTCCAAATCACTGGTAATGGCCACGAGGCCTGGTGAAAGATGAAGCTCTGTGTCTGCATATGCATGTCTCAGAACCATCAGTTACAAGTTTCAAGTACTATGGGAATATGTTTTTCAGCTTCACCTTTGAGTCTTCAAGCCCAGGATAATGATAGGCACTCTTCTCCTCCACACCACCACAATGGCATACTTACTAGTGATTTGATATAAGGTCTCTCTGGTCCTTCGAAACTCTTGACCGCATCATTATACTTTGTTCTAGTCTATTTGATGATACTGAAACCGATCCGCTCGTTACTTCAATTATCTTGCTGTGAACTGTGTGATGCTGTTTTGAACACAGCTATAAGAGATTACAACTTCAACTAACTTCTGGAATGTGGTTCTCTCCCTTCGACTTCATATTGTAGAATGGCATCGCAAACTCCCTCCTTGAGAATGATGCTTGGATCAGTCTACATCGGTGCTACGATTGCCATGATGTGAGAAATCTTCCTTCGCCTTTGCATTTCACTCTTATTCGTCTCCAACAGTTTATTTGAAATAACCAACATACAAGCGGTGATTTATTACAAGAGGTACCCAGACGATTTGTGGATATACCGATACTCCATGAGTCAATGTACAGCACTGGATTGAGTTGCTCATATTCATTTAACAGGTTGTGATTCTTTGGTTAGTCCTGCTGATCCTTTTACAAACACTCTAAGAACAGAAAGCATCATTTAGGACTTTCGATGCTCTTCACGTCACCTTAGGCATGCACACCTTGTATCATTACTTCGTTGACTTGTTTGGTGAGTACACTGAGCTCTATAATATTGTCTGGTATGTTATTATATGATGCTATCCATAGCTCGTACTGATTGACTTCATGGCCAGGAGTTTCAAGGTACTTACATCTGAGGCTCTGCTACTATAAAGAGGTTTGAATAAAGTCTTGTATCACCAGCTTCAAATACTGTTCAATGTATGCCCTCTGCATCTCTTCTACTCCTCATGGCGGTTAAGCATTGTTCCATCATAGTGGGTCATCATTTTGGGTGTTCAAGCGTATGTTCCGAAGTTACCCATTGTATGCAACTGACCTGGTACTAACGACTCTGACATTCAGGGTATATGCTCTTCGCATTTGGAAATGTCAGTGTTTTCACTCTCTGGACAGTAAGCAGCAAATGGACTCATCTCACTTTCAGTCGGCCGTCATTTCCATTGAATACTCCCCTGGTTTGTGGTGCATTGTCTTCACTTCCAAGATGAAATCCATCCCTAATAATTGGTACTCAGGTTCTCAGTATCACCATAGCTTGGGGTGAGTTGTGTGATTGGTAGTTCGTCAAGACCCTCTCATTCATGCTTGTCCATCAAGGCACAGGAATCTGTAGGTCTGCTTCCCTCTTCTGTATTTCTCACATTGATCCACACGGCAAAGTTTCAGTCTACGATGTGTAAGCCTAGGGTCATATTCTCAGATTTCATGACTTACTCTCGGGCAGATATTCAATATCTAGTTTCTTATTGATACCAGGCATAAAGGTGCACTATTATCCCATCAAATGTGGATCTCGCTAAACCTATCCTAGGGATTGATATGCTCCGTATTCATCATGGCTGCAGTTTCCGATTTCATCATTGTGTTTTCAATGTGCTACTACTTGCACAAAGGCCGGGAAGTCTCTGCCATCTCCAGGTGCAGTATTTTCACTGATTCTCGAATGTCACTAAGTATGAGATCCCTAGCACATCTGCAATTATACTTGGTCTGATGCGACTTGTTGTGATATCCGGATTGGTGACTAGGTAGGCCTTTTTTTGCCATGATTTGGCTGAAGAGAGGATATCATTGCTTGATAGTGCATGCTTGTTGCTTATGCTTATAACAGTATGTCAGCCTTCAATGTTATGATAATTACCTATCTCACATGAACTATAGTATCTCGCATGGCCAAACTCTCTTATTTTCCTCGGTATTGATTTCATCCTACCAAAATGTCGGGGTTTCCTTTGGTATCTCCCCCATTTTTGGCTGAGCTAACTATTATTTCTTACAGTATATATCAACTCGCTACTTGCCATGTAAATCGCCTGCTTATCACAGTGCCATCAGGAGCTAAGAATGATTAGGTTAAATTCCAGAAGGGACCATCATGCGTCCTCGAACAGCCGGAATTCCACCATGAAAGTCATGAGATTTGTGCCCCATGACTCTGGTGCTGATACCGAAGAAGTGGTATGCTCCTACTTTCAATTGGTTCTGAAATATTTGTTCACATTCTTCCGTCAGAACATTAGTATCCCAATGCAGAGCTTTCAGTCCTTGGACCATGACAAGGAACGTTCTGATGTTCATGTATGAATAGCAGTGCAGGACCAAAAACTCTGCACATTTAACGTGACTTTTGGATTCATAAAAGAGGGATACTTTTGTGGCTGTGGCAGGGGTCATGCAGGAATTCAAGGAAATGTACAGCATATATTTATGAATGCTCATTCCGGCATGTGCATGTTCGCTTACCACCATCGAGTGGGCCTGAGTGACTAATTGTAAACAGCATCTAGCATGTCCTAGCTTGTTTCAGGGCAGACAGGACCTGTCGTCGAGTTCCCATTTCTCCTTTGTCATCCTATTCCACACTTACCCAGCATTAAATGAGACTTGAAGTAAAGAATGACGCCATACCAACACTCTTCGACATGGGATGATGGTGAAACAAAGTATATTTTCTTCTGTACGAGTTCCCGCAACTTGAATATGAGCCCGGGGCAATGAACGGATAGAGGGAGAGGCTCTATGGTGGTTGTAGGATGAAATACGGCACAGAACGGTGAGGATACATTTGTAGACGCATCAATTACATGTTGAGAGGGTGCGAAGATGATGATAAGATGTGGCACGTTGTTCAAAGTGGTGAGATCTGGAAGCACAGAGGCAGCCATGTCTATAAATAACTTGTTAACTCCACTTTTGAGTCAGAGGGAGAGATGGAAGCATGAGCAAGAGAGAGACCCCTGCTTGGCTTGGAGGGAAGTCTGGCATGCATGCGGTATGTGCATTCCTTTGCTGGGTGATAAGTAACTGGTTGTCAATGCACATGCTCTAATTGCCACCATAGTTGTGGGTAAATCATTCAATCAGAATTTTCAAATCACGGCTGTCTATCAAGGAACTGGAATCAGTGCATGCGGTACACAAAGCTTTTCCCAGGATTTACGGGTATCACCTGATGGAAGATGGTCTATCATGTCCATCTATCAAAGACGTTTGGTATGACCTCCAGCCATGGGAATATTAGACAGCTTATAGATGTACCTTTCAAGATGAGCTGGGAACGTGAAAATCTTAATACGTCAAATAGGATGACACTTGGATGGCCTCATTCTCGTAGAACCCGCATCTCTAGGTGAGAGGACAAAGAGAGGGAGAACCACGGATTCATACTGATAGTGGCAGTAAGGCTAACTATGCACATTAATCCTACTCTAAGAGTCGCAGGCCTTATATCCCTTACAGTTAACTAATAGACTGTAGAATTAGTTCATCTGTAATGTATTAATGACTGTACATGCAGTTGACACCTAGTAATTAATTAATCCCACTGCAGTGACTAGAATTTGAGGGCCACCACATATGTGTGGCAGATCCAAGTCCTATAGTACTCCGTTTTTGTGTCTATCCAAGCTCACAAACTTCTATTGGTGAAAGAAATCAGGACAAATTTCCAAAGCCCAATTATGGTCTACGGCAAAAAGCTAGTGTTCTCTCTCTTCGACCTGCCAAGTCAGTCCCATCATTCTGTTCATCCAGGATGACGAGGCTGATCTGGATGCACAAGAACGTCACGGCGAGCAAATGGTATAGAAATAGTGGCATTTCCTGCATGGACATTGAAGTTGACACAATCCTGATAACAGTAGCTAACATGGAAGTGGGAACAACCCATTCATTCAACTTCCCTTCTCCATCGACATGTACTTTCTCACCAGATAGCCATGAAATAGCCTGATCAATGGCTCTGTATATGTTGGACCAGAGGGTCAGAGACATGGTCTTCTTGTCTCCAATGGTGTTTCCTATGGCCGCAGTGGCGAGTTAGCTGGAAAAATTGTGAAACGTACTGAGAGCGGGAGATACAGCAGCTGTGTGATCCATGTAGATGTTAGGGGAGGTTCCATGGCCATCATGCTTCATTGACCCTTGATAGTGATTATAAGCTTCACGCTCATGTTGACCTTGAGCAGCCCGAGAGCCACATTTAGCCTAATCAACATACATGTACATGACAAGAAGCAGAACAATTGATTAAACCATAGTCGAAGGATGTGAATCAGACTGGATGGACACCCATTGGCCCAAGACCTGGCGATAGACTGTCAGGAAAGTACTTCTGAGCTGCAGATTGTTCTAGGTTAAGCGATGAACTTCTTAGTCAATAACATGAGGAGGAAGTGTCGGTCTTAGTACCCGCGGGTTGGCACCAACGAATTGGGCTGTGACACTATCCCCAACCACGTATGAAGCCTTAACGTCAGTTAGGATATCACCAAAATGCTTCCCAATCGGCGCGGCATTCTGGCCTATCCCATTTCTCCGGTGCAGATTGACACTGCACAGAAGTTCCATCAATGCTAGAGGAAGAGCGACTGTTCCGACCCCAGGAAATACTGTAACCAGGAATATATAGGACCACGGGGAGCACAGTTTGGGCCTTTGATCCTCACCTTGTTTACATGCATTTAGATGCAATTAGGGCATTGCAGTGCATGTCACTGTTTGAGAGGAAGACAATAACATTGACTAAAAATTCATATTGAATTGGCTGCGGTGAGGTCATCAGTAGTCATGGTGATGGCCAACGACCAAGCTAGCATCATTGGTTCTGCGATTGTTGGAAATCGGAGACCCGATCTCCATCCCGGCTTCCCACTCATACCCCTCTACTCCAACCTCATTCCAGCCTTCTCCTCCCCACACTACAGCCCTTCCATCTCCCAGCTATATTGTCACTTCACTCTGAAAGTCCCCACCCCTCCTATTGCTGTTCTCCTTGGTCTGCGCGTCATTGTTGGGTTGGTGCTCCATGCGCCCTCTCGCTACGAGATGGAGGCCGATATCAAATCCCGGAGTAAATCCAGGGTTGTCCACATGCTCCGAAGCTGTCTTCAATAGCAATTCACCCCAATAGTGATGTTGGGGATGCCAGGTCTGTCGGGGGTGATAGTGGCAGCAGATAGTACAAGAAAGAGGACGAAAACCAATAACGGGCCGGCTGAGTACCACGAATCTGAAAAAGGAAAGGAATTCACAGGACAATGATGAAGGTTGAAGAAAAGTTCCCACGACCTGGCCAGGGAGAATCCGACGGCAAACGCCGTGTTGGACGATCAAAAATTTCTTTTCAGGTTGGCATAATGACCGATATCTATATATACATATAGGACTCGGAACTGGCAGCCGCCGCCAGGCTCAGCACTGGGGGGGCGCTTGCTGGTACAGGTTCTACGCCCCTCCGCCCATTGCACCTACCAAAATAGATCCCTGATAAATGTCTTCCATTGCAATCGTGCCCGATATGTTATTCTAGGTCCTAGCGTGATAAATATGGCTCTTGTTCCTTGATCACATATTTTTAGATCCTTCGTGACGCTCTCTGTTCGATTTCGGCTTGTCACATCGTACCGTTGATGTGAGTCCTATTTTCGGTCTGATCATATTTCACATCTGTCAAATCATTCCCTCCTCCGGTTTTATATGTCAGGATATGTTTTCCTGGTATTCCGTGTAATTTTTCAGCTCGGATTCAGGCATGAATTTTAGGAATCGTATATTTGGCCTAGCCAGTAGACCTGTGATGTCGACGCTTGCTCATTGTAGGGGACCGTCTCCCTAGCCAGCGAATGTTTTTTTTTGGCATGCGAGCTTATGTAATGTTGCCCAGGACACTGCCACGGCCCACTGCATCCACATCCACCACCCATACGGTCTCGCGAGCACCGGGCACAGCCTAATATCCTGTACTACAGCCAACACCATGGACGATAACCCATTTGCTCGCTGAAAGGCCTTTCACAGATGTAAAAAGGTATGTGATTATTAGTGTGCTGCTTACTCTTCATTTTAGATACCTTTTATGCATCCGGTGGCCCCAAAAGCCCCGGATAGCGACCATGCCGCCCCTCCCACCCCACGCGTAAGTCTTCTCACAAGGCCGCACATTATGCAGCCCCAAACGACTGACGACACACTCTCCATCATCAACAGCGACGACTATGCCCACCGACACGCACCATGGCAGAAAAAGCCAGCCTCGATTCCATCCCGATCATGCAACGACCCCAGCGTCCACATCGGTGCCACTCGCCGTGGTACACGGGATTTGCACGTGAAAACGACCACCAGCAAGCAGGAGTATTCACTATCGGCCCCCATCTGCAGCTGTGGGAACGTTTCAATGCAAAATCAGCGGAGCAGCGACGACGACAGACTGGATGAGGACAGCCACGAGAGGGACTAGGGGGGATCCACGATGGTGCAGAGCTATGCTGGAGTGTAGGAATAGGATGGGGAGGGAGGTCGACGATGCAGAGGTGCGGAAAAGGGCAGGAAAGTATCGGGCGGGACCGCGGCACGATGTTCGGGATGCGGACGACCGACAACGACAACCACTGCTGCGCACATTGGGGCATCGATGGACGAATGTACAGCGTCTCGGATGTGCCCATAATCATGGCTGTAGGACCGCCCTAGCACCCGCTACTGCCCACCCCCTCCTAGTCCAACATGGGCCCCTACCATGCCATGCAGCCCGCATATAGTCCCCAAGCTCATGCATCTCCCATTTTTTGAGTGGGGGAACACAACTATGTTGTCTATATCTACCCTCACCACCGTCCTCGCCGCCCGTTTGCTCCGCATCACGATGCCCGTCTCTTTCGCCTCGTATCACCCCTTACAGCCCCGCCGCTTTCATGATGACCTCACAACCCCCGTTTTCAACGACTGGGAATGCAGTAGCATAGTCTATTTTGCTGGATTGGCCCCTCATCACTGTCAAACTGCCGTCGACCTCGCCTTGCCGCCTTTTTGGCGCTCCACCTGCGGGCTATCACCCCCGATTCTCAAGCAGCTTCATCTTTCAACAGCGAGGGTATCGACACTATCGACGACACCGTGCACGACCCCGCCCCCAGCGCCTACACCCCGCATGCACAGCACGACGACGGGCATTTTTTTTCAGCCCAATAATTGGATATATTGTATTTATTACCACTTACAACAACGGCTCTGCGGCCTAGGTCGTACCACTGCATGCTGTATATCGTCATCGACAGTGTTTTAGTTCGAACCCCTGTGGTGTACGATTTCTTTTCCAATCCAGCGTATTTACGGGCTGAAGAAAAGGTAACCCTGTTGATAGAGCTACGGTGCATGTAGATCTTGTACAGCAGATCCGATTACATTGGTTTTGTGGCAGGCCCCCCCCCAAAAAAACATGTCAGAAATGATAGAAAATGACATTGAAGAAATGTCGGAGCGGTGGAAAAATATCATTAAAGAAAACATATGGAGGGGCTGACACCGAAAAAGGGACGACATATCAAGGACAACATGTGAACCTGATCATCTTCGGAGGAGGGAGGACAACAGGTGACAGCGACATCAAAGGTGGACGGAAATAACTTCCGTACATCAAAGACTGTCAAAAATCACTGAGCTCGTATGTCCGCATTGATAAAAAATCAAAACAAGCTCAGCACATCAAAAAATCAGCGGAGAATTTGGGCCCAATTCGACAGCAAGGCGCTTGAAGGCGGGAGCGCACAGGCCCATGGCATCAAGCACATCAAACATGTCGAGATGCAACTATGCCCGTGATGACAACATGTGGAGCGTTGTTTGGCCCTATACCTGGCTTGGATTCCTCTGCTAAAAATCCTTTGCAATGGCAAGGAGTAATATATTGCGCCTATCCCCAAGTACAAGGGATTAATACGTCTTACCGCTACGCTGAATAATCTATTACTAGGCTTTTAATGGGTGGTTCTTGATGTCATAAGTAGTATGAATATTTACCTCATTTTCTCCAATGCTTTGGATCCGAATCTCCACCTTTGATGTTCCATTCGCTCAGTCGACCACCAACGACCTAACCCAAGCCTCTTTCTCTTTCCCCAGCCGCAGATCAAAGCGTACCCCAAAACTTCCAGGACGCATTCCCGGTTCATCAGCAAACGCCATCGAGTCAATCTTCTCAGTCGCAACAATATCAAAAGCCCATAAAAGAAGTGCCGTATTAATGAACAGCGACCTTTTCGCCATCAATAAAATAAACACCCGGAAGAAAATAGAAATAAAAGACATTCACCTATTCGCAACGCGTGATCCCGGACAAACTCTGCAGACATCCACATCAGCAATTCGGCAAGCTTTAGACGCACAAGAAATCTTGCCTCCGACCAAATCCAAAAACGAATTGCCTGATGTCGCCCCTCAATTTACCGTCAAGGATCCACCTTTGAGGATCAAACACTTCGGGGTTCGAAAAGATATCAGAAGTACGGAATATGGACCTATGATCATTTTGAACAAGGGGTGTTCAAAGTTACAGGAATACAGACATACCAAGGCGATGCGATAATAGTAGCTCCTTTGGGAATCACATAGCCTTGCTATTTTTGAAGCATGCTTGTGAGACGAAGCCATAGAACTGAAAGAGCACTAACCCAGATGAAATCCTGAGAAGCGGCATGCGCAATTCCTAATATATGTGCAGCTCGTCATCGGCAGATAAGCCACGGAAGACCAACCACTTGGGAACAACGGTCGCCTTTTCGAAGCATATATAAGCGGCCGCATGTCACCTTCGAGAAAAGCATACTCACCACCTAAAACACTCAAAAACAAACGCCATAACTTGCGGGAGGCGCTCCCTATCCTCAAACGTCGGACCTACCCATTCCGTATTCAGTAAGAATATACCTGAAGAGACTGAATTACTAACATCGATTGCGAGGAACAACTTCATCGATTTCTCTCTGTACAGCTTTCGCAGCATGAGGAAAACAAGCAGCTGCCATGATAACGAATATTATTGCAGACTCGGTCTAGAGTTTTCAGCAGTCACCAGAAAACGGGCAAAAGGAAAACGAACCGTATTCGATCCTGCCGCAAACATCCCACCAGCATGATACGCAGCTTGGTCAAACGACATCTTCTTATTATGCAAGAGATCCTTCCCAAAACAAGCGGGTACTTCTTCTCCAGCATCCTGGACAAGCACATAAGTATCTTCCAATAAAAAACAGTGTTCAATGCACCGACCATCCTTGTCTGAACATACCCTAAACACCGACGACACAAAGCAAGCGAATCTTGATGCCACCTCTTAAGTTCGGAAAGATACCCTGGAACCCATCGAAGAACGGGAAACGTATCCACGAGGTAGGCTCCCGGGCTATTTGTCATTCGAAGCCGGTTTGCCTCCAGAATCATTTGTTGAAGATCAGGATCATCGTATGTCGTCGGTGTCATTTTCCCGTAGGTCAGGGCAAGAATCACAGATGCTGCATATCTGGTTAATTGGATGAGCTCGATGTATACCCAGGAACGAAAGAAGTCCGTACATCTTTGTGTACTCTGTAAACCTCTTCGGATCGTCAAGGATATTAACAATCAGTTTCTTCGCGTGACGGAGTTGTATAGGTTCATATGCCGCTGCCTTATTGGTCTTTAAGTGTGCATGGAAAGCCCTACAAACGTTACATTAAACTCATTTTTGTGTTCGCCATGGTAGATGGCCAACCTATTCAAAGCTCTCCATCTCTGTGTATCATTCAGCAGGATAGACCTCAGACCTCCAGAGAACGTCTCAGAGGCGGCAATAGCCCTTGGTCTGTCCGATGTCTGGATACTGCCCTTCTCCATTATTTCCATAGCCGCCTACAATTCGAATATCAGTCTCATAGTTTTTCAGCATAAAATACGAACATACATCGTATCTGCCAACGACGATATATACCTTTCCAAACCGAGTCAGAGAGAAAACAGGCCCGTACACCCTCGTCCATTCATCGTACTTCAAGAACGCCCTGCGAGAATAAGCCGATTATAGCAAAACACGCTACGAACGATGCACCGCTTTTTTGGAATCTCATTCCCGAATAACCAATGACCAGGCGGTCCTGGTGGTAGCGACCTTGAACTATAATGGGAACGTATGAATACAACAAGAGTAGCTGCAAGGACACAAGCAAGCAAATCGAGCAACCAGGACATCATGGTAATCGAAAGAGAGATAAGGTAGACACCGTGGACAATGCTTCGACCAATATAAGCACGCAGGTAGACATCGGATCACACGATGCAGTCACGATGGCTGAACGTGAATCACGAAGCCAGAATCATTAGTCAGGTTGCGGCGCTGGCGCGGGTTTGAACTGGGGGTACTCAATGAAATGCTTCTCATCGCACAGAGAACTTAAATAAGGTCGCTTATTCACACACCTGTGAGAACCATCCACCTAAAGTTCTGCCTTCGGATGGTAGATGAAGATTTCCCGTAATCCATGTCGAAGAAAGCACGCTCGACGAGAAACAAATCCCATCAAGGTAAAGAGCGGAATGTGGGAACCATCAAGCAAGGCGGGACGGGATTTGGCCTTCTTTACTATCTTTTCGTTTAATTCCCACAAAATCAAAAGACAAAAATTTCCCGTGTCGTACCTCTTCTAGCCGTCGCATTAATTGCAAGAAGAAAAAAACATCAAAGACTGACCTTTTCCTGACAAAATCGCATATGTTTGATTCCTGCACACATGGCACCCGGCATCCCCTCATCATGTCAAAATATTGAATTGGTATAGTAAAAAATGCGTCTCCTGTCCACGGTTCAGCTGGTATACAATCTCGTACTGATCCAAGACCACGCACGCGCCGTCCAGCGAATGCAGAAACATAAACAAAGATATCAATAAATTACACTCCCGTCATCCCGCACTTATACCCACAGAAGACCGGTGGTACAACTATTCTGGTGGCGGCGTTTCCTGGTTACCACGATCTACCCACAACCGGAACTGGCTTCCCAGCGAGTCGCTCTTCTCACGACCTAGCCTCTCACCAAACTCCGCCTGGGATTCAGACTTGAAGGCGCTTGCAAGGCTTCGCCGAAGGGACCCGATTTTCTCCCTCAAGTCCCGTAAAGCAGCAGCCTGTCTGGCCTCCAACGAGATCGACGAATTCCGAACGGACCGAGGATGCGGCGCTAAGGTAGGCCGCGCGACGCGTTCTGGCTTTACATCATGGTCGCCCTTTTTCTCCGAGGGTGGCGGAGTGGATTCTGTGTCCGAGTTGTTTTGCGCTCGCTTCCTCCTGTCTCGAATGAATAGGTATAGCAGCAGGGTGCTCGTGGTGAGGAATATAACAGATACTATGGCGACTCCGATAATGTGTTATGGATATTGGGTATCCACTGATTCGGTGCATGAGTCAACACATGCCCGAACTCGGCCTTCTCGGTCCTAGTAGTGACTCGCTCGTACTTTCTCTTACTTCCTCTATTCTTCCTATTGATACTAGAATATTATGGAACATTATAGAATAATAATGACTCTAATCTTTCCTTAGTATATAAACTCGTAGGTAACATTGTATTAGGAAGCTTTTACCAATCTACCACTTTCAGGACACCTTCACTGCGTGAACCCTCAGCTATGCCTAGCGCTTGCTGAACAACTCGTTGGATACGCCTAGCGCTTTCTGACACCAACCCGAAGGTTACGCTTAGCGCTTGCCTTCACCCACGGCCCGTAATAGCTTCGCGCTTACAGGCTTTCTATATCGGTAATTGCTCCGCGCTTACTGATTTCCTTTATTTCGCAAACCGGACCTCTCAGGTCTCCTCACGAACCCTCGCCGGAATCCATTATATTCCCTAACGACGTACATCATTTCTAATTAATCATACCTCGCTTCGATCATCACTCCTCGCCTCGTGCTCGCATCTCCGGATTTCGGCAGATCCATAACATAATGGCACCGACGGGGATAACACATGCGTATGGCGGTGGCGGTGTACTGGGTAGCTTCAGAAGTTCTGAAGAGCGATCAGTGGATACATTACAGTCAAAAGAAAGCAAGTTAACGAACGAGGAGGAGGAACTAGTCGTAGTTATTCGTGCATCTTCAGGTTCTTCTTTGGCTGTATGTGAGATCGTCATCTTCGGCCATCCGTCATCACGTAGTCCGGGCTCTATCCAGATTGCCTGCTGACTACAACGAGTTAGCCGATCACATTTTTGGACCACACTGGCATCAAATACGCATGGAACAGGTCCGGAACAGAGGTTGGAGTTCTCGGTGGATTCCTAAGGATACTCCAGACATCGATTGTAAGATTGAGCAGCTCCTCCGGCTGGAGATTCGGTTTCCTCCGTTACGCCCTCAGTTCGGAAGTTATGATCTGGATCTCTCACAGAAGCACATTTACTTTTATGGCTTAACGGCAACGCTAACTTGTCTCGAAGCTGCACATATCCGGATGCCTGCAAGCCTGCCTTCGCAAAATCAAGTCGTTATGAACGCGTTAACATATAATGATGTTCGCCATCCTGTCGTATGGAAAATCTTCGTCACTCGTGCGGTTGATCAGGGATTATTTAGTCGCGCGAGCGATTCCTTTCTTGATAGCGAGATGTGTTTCAGTTTAGTCGCGTCACTATTTCTCCCAGACCAGCTCTCTTCCGCATCATCCTGGATAACTTTGGCGGACACCGCAGCTGAATGTTTCCCTGACGAAGTTCTCGATAATCTTCTCTCCTTCTTTGAAAACTTTGATTTGCATCAGGAGTCTATGGAACGTCGACCAAGGCCGGCACTTCTGCTCGCAATCATGCGTCTCTTGGTACTCGACTCGGAACACTCCGAGTTAAACTTGACCGGCGTTCATTCGAGTCAGCGTCGCTTCTTCCATAATAATTCTACGATCTCCAAATACCCACTGTTAACCATTGCATTGTATGCCATTAGTAGGGGCATTCACGATCCTGACACTTCACCTTTTCTATTTTGTCATCGTGGAGTATTCGAGGCGATACTCCCTTACATCACATCTGAATTATTCGTTGGGACTTCTACACATTCTCAGAAAGGCTTGCCACAGTACGGGCCCCTCGTTTCGACATGTTGTGCTCACGCACTTGCATGCATGGCTTCGTTTATAGAGCAAGGTTCTGACTTTGGCGGCGTCGTGCCGCTCACTGAATGGGCCACGAGGTCCCTATTTTCTAATCTCCTTCGCGTCCTGGCCCAAAGGGATGAATATTAGCAGTACAACAACCAGCGCGTACCCTATAAGCGCTTTGGCTCTCTCTTTGGGGTAATTAGTTTTCTGTTGGGTCGAGGATTCTCCGGTGGGATTTTCAATGCATACGAAACTTTTAGAGAGGAACGAAGCTTGCAGTATATCGCCCAGCAAAGCTCACTTCATATATGGGCCATCGAAGGGCTTCAGGGCTATATCACCCTACTTTCGGAGGCGACTAACGAGACGGCCACGGGGCATCACACTCTATGTATTTAGTCTGAGGTACTTCAATCACATATCGAAGACCTGCATCAAGCACCCGTCATTCTGGCCATTTGTATGAGCGTCGCACTCAATGGAATCCCCCCACGTCCAATCTTATCTGCACTGACTTCAATTGCTCCTGATCACCATGAATGGAATACATTGCTTAACATCGCGGATTGGCACATAGATGAGTACGCCTTCCTCGAAAGCTACTATTCCGACAGTCGCGAAGTCATACCTCCAGGTGATCCGAAACGTCTGAAAAAGAATCTAAAAGAAGTTGTCAATGTTCTTACAGACTGTATTGGGGCCACAAACGATCACAGTAGCCGTGTCTGATCGGGTAAGTAAACCATATGCCTCTTTCCGATTACCGTCGACTGAATACTCTCCGAGCCATTGAGGAAAAACTTTCACCTGCACTGGGTCGTCGGAGACTCATCATGGACTTCAATGGAGAAGGTGGAAGAAATGCTACTCGGTTCTAGGAAGCTTGAAATGGGTCTCACGGAGAAAGATATTGAGCAAGGATGATCCACAATCTGAATAGTGAAGGCATCTGTACTTTAATCAGACTACTACGTTCCGCAGTGCACATCTTGACAGCGTGGTTCAGAAGGCGGTTTGAACAGAAAAGACGGTTTGAGGATAGAGTCGACCAGTTTCACAGTTGTAGCTATCTCAGTACGAATTCCCAGGCTCGCGTTGAAGATGCTGAGTTTCCTTTGTTTGTTCTACGCCTGATTCCGTAGTATAGAAATTAAAGTTGATTTTCACTTTTCGACCCTTGTTACAATTACGAGTGTCGACCTGAGTTACTAAGGAAACCATGTGTTTCTCCGTTCAAGTAACGACAGAAATCTGATACGCGGTCAGTACATTCTCTTTATCCAAGGAAAATATATCAGACGCGTGCTTATTTTATATCCAGTGTATTCTTTCATATGGACACCATTTTCCCGTCTGTATCCTCTCCCTTTGATCTACCCATTGTCTGCCATTGCTTAGCCTTCAGTGTGTATTGTATCGATTTTGTCGACTCTCGGCTTTGCGTGAAGGCTTAGGCTGTGATAGTAATACATATAACTAGATGGCTAGACCAATGTCATCTCCCTCCGATTTCCGGCCCGGCTCGATGATAATGATAATGACAATGGCTCAACACCGTCAACCCGCTTCCCTCCACTCCGACGCGTACCCGCCCTCTCTGCTCCGAGTTGGCTCTCTATATCTCCCGTGCCTCCCGTGCTGCCGACTCAAGATGCCTCCACACACATACTTAACCTCTACTCTGCACCCCAACCTAGCGACTTTGCATGGTCTCTCTATCTGATCATCCTCCTTGCACCCTCCCCGTTCCCCAATCGGTGAGTCTATAACTATTTCACCCCAAACTATGACCGTTTTCAACCTACAACAACACTTGAATCTTTTTCTCGTATTCACCTCGCGTTTAAGTCTGTGAATAAACGAACGGAGGAAAAGAGACTCCGCACTGCTGTCGTTGTATGCCCCGGCATTGAACAATCGGAGACGGGGGGAGAGGGCCGTGAAGTGTGCTTGTAGTGTGTAATCCGGGGATGTCGGAATACAAGATAGACAGCCTAGAACTCGATAGGATATCAGCCCATTTAGCCAACTCGTTTGCTACTCTCGACTGCGTTTTCTTTCCGGGGGGAGTAGAGCATTTCAATGGTTACCCTCTCGATATTTTCGCTGTCTTTCCCGACCACGACGTGTTCGTGAACAGGATCATACGAGACATAACGTTCCTCCTCTGGCACCACCTCCTGCGAAAAAGAAACAACTTCCGTTAAAGGAACCGAGGTTGCAAGAACAGAACCTGGGGGACAATCTTTCGTCCGCATTGATAGCGATGACGTTGGAACTGCGTCCGTTCACGTTGATCTTGTTGAAGCCCCGGACCATTGAGACGTACTACTCCAACCGAGTGAGGAGGCGGGGAGATAAGACTTAGTAGAAAGAACTTGCGAGTTTCTTCGCCATGAAAAGCTAACCGGCGTCTAAGCGCTGGATCTTCGGAGTATGGCGGATAAGACTCGAACCACTGAGATATTGTTGTACTTGAGGAGGAGTACACGCACTACTTCACCATTCGGCATCGAGTATCCCTGAATATCAGCACTACCGAACAAACGGCGCTTCAAAGGCCTTACATGCCTTGCGAAGTACATGATAACATGGAATTCCCAGCCTTGGAGCGGTAGACGGGACGCCAGTCTATTCTTTGAAGCCTTTCTGTTCAGGCATGCATCATCTGTGCCGCCGACCCGGCGTTTACACCAAACTGGATGGATATCATGTTGCCCGTACTTCAGTGTTAACTGGTTTTAAGGGATAAGAGGGTGGAATTTTCTTGTCTCTCGTCAGAAGACAGGGACAACGTCTACAAAGGCTTGAGACGCGAAAGAATGCGGCAGAATTTAGAAAGATGACAGCGGACGGAGAACATCGGCGAGATCGGGCCGATCACGTAGCTTCTCTAGACTTTAGGGCAGGGTGCTTCGTTTCATTCTGCTATCTCTCTGATTGTGTCCCAACAACCCTCAGTTTGAAGAACGGGATGAAAAGAAGCCCTGATCCCTGACTGTTCCTGGCTAGCTCATTCGCTTGTCTCATCTCTTACGCGGCCACCACTGGTTCTAGAATTTGGTACGTCCGTTGGCGCCTTTCCCTACGATGGCCAGATGAGATAAACCTCGCTTTTCCCAGTGGTCGAAGACGTCGATCATGTTTCTCCATTCGCAACGCTGCAACAGAATGCTGGCTAGTGATAAGGATGTCGACGATTTTTAACAAGCCACGAGTGGTGGTGGAACATGTGGAAGAGTCAGTGTCAGAGGCTGAAGAGGAGGGGGGGAGTAAGGTTTCGGCGTCATCGAGTGAGTCATCGCCGTCCGGAATCGAGCCGTTGATTGAGGAGCATGCAAAGCTCATGCATGCGTATCATGTTCAGGTCCCGCCTCTCCCAGCATACTGCCCGCCCCAGGTGCAGCGCAATCCCCACTTCTTTCAGTAGAGGTGCTGACTGCGATCCTGTCATTCCTCTCGCACACGTCGGTGCCTGCACTCGCCCTGCTCTCGCGTGACTTCCTTGCTGCAGCGCAAGCGTGTTGTATGGCGACCTCAACATGACCGGTGTGCAGAACCCCGACGCACTGGGGGTATTCCTCGCCACACGACGGGATCTCACATCCCTCACACAGTCTCTTCGCGTCCCTGCATGGCGATCACCGCAAGTCCGGATGTACCTCATACCACGTGTCCTCGCCCGCATGGACAACCTCCACTCCCTCGTTCTCCCCTCCATTGATCTCCACATCATACAGCACCACTCCGCCTTTGATCTCCGGCATATCGAGTTTGGCGACACCCACCTCTCCGGGCAGGCTGAGGCTAATCTTCTCACGCGGTTGGATGGCCAGACTAACGTCGTTTCGCTTCGTTTTCCTTTCCTGCTTGAAGATGACGACGGGGACGAGCCACCACCGTCTACGCCACTTCCCGCCACTCGGATGCGTACACGGCTTCTCTCCGCGCGCACCACACCTAGTCGGCTGTCTCTATTTCCCATGCCTCCGCTATCCCCGCTACCACCGACTCTAATCGACGTGTCTATAACTATCTCCACCCCAATATATGCGGGTTTCGTCCTACATCCACTCTCGAATCCCTCCCTCCCTCTGTCCGCTGTCTCCACTTTGTCTTCAAGTCCGTCGGTAAACGCAAAGAAGAAAAGAATCTCCGAAGCGAGGTCGTCGCATACCCCAACATTGAGGAACTCGAGTTCGAAGGAGAGGGCGTGTTGGGGTAGCGTCGTTTCCCACTTCAAGGCCCTCCGGGCCACTGGTAATGCGTAAATCGGGGATCGCGCAAGTGAAACCAGCGAAGGAAGAGTTCGACGAGAGGTTCCCTCTCCCTAAACGAGCTAGGACGCGCTCGACGTCCTCAACCATAAGTCACTCCGGCCACTCGATGGTAGTGAGCGAATGTGCACGCGCGGTTCGTCTAACTACTGCGTGTCCTACCCTCGAGCGCATCGTCTTTCCAAACGGAGTAGAGTGGTGTTGTCCACCTCCTTCGCTACCGACTGTCCCCCACTCGAGATCGTCTCCGTGTCTCGTTACGGACAATCTGTTCGTGAAGAGGGTTGACCCTGGTGTTCCTCCTTTGCCGATACCTCCAAAGAAAGTGGTTCCGTTGAAGGAGTAGAGGTTCGCGAGGACGGATTGATTCATGGTTCAGTAGGTCTACATGCCTGAGGCTCGCTCTATCCGCGATGAACAGGATCGCCCCGCAGGTGGAGAATTGTTATGGATATTGGGTATCCGTTGATTCGGTGGCATGAGTCAACATATGCCTGTACTTGGCCTTCTCGGTCTTAATACTGACTCGCTCGTACTTTCTGTTACTTTCTCTATTCTTCCTATTGATACTAGAATATCATGGAACATTATAGAATAATAATGACTCGACCCTCTCCTTAGTATATAAACTCATAGGTAACATTGTATTAAAAAAGCTTTTAACAATCTACCACTTTCTGGACACCTTCACTGCGTGAACCCTCAGCTACGCCTAGCGCTTTCTGACACCAACACGAAGGTTACGCTTAACGCTTGCCTTCACCCACGGCCCGTAATAGCTTCGCGCTTACAGGCCTTCTATATCGGTAATTGCTCCGCGCTTATCGGCTACTTCCCTCAGTAATTGCCTCCCGCTTACTGATCCCTTTATTTCACAAACTGGACCACTCAGGTCTCCTCACGAACCCTCGCCTGAATCCATTATATTCCCTAGTAACGACGTACAACATTTCTAATCGATCTTACCTCACTTGAAGGATCGCCACTCCTCGCCTCGTGCTCGCATCTCCGGATCTCGGCAGATCCATAACGCAAGATTGTGTGTGCGATAAGCGACTACTGCATTACAAATGGGAAGTTCGATGTGCTCAGGCGACGGAGCCGATGGGCATCGTGAGGGGGAAAATCATCCTGGAGACTTACGTGATCGATCACACGGGCATTTATGGGCATGGCCAGAAAATTGGGACCGCATCAAACCACCTGTTCGACGGCTGCCATGTAGATAAGGCCTGGAGTATAGCGCCATATAATCGGGTGTGCGAAGCACTCCGGCGACTGGCGGGGCCTCTGGAAATGAAGGAATGGAAGAGCAGGTACAGGATTCTGAGAATCGAGGATGCTGTGCCGATATCTGGTCTTAAGCCGAGGAAGAGGAGAGATGCCAGTAGCAAGGAAACTTTGGGAGAGTCAATAGCATTACAGCGCTTGAAATTTAGCAGTTTCCTGACCAACGAATTAGCGCTGCGAATTGAATGGTGCAAATTAAGAGCTCGCATGCAGTGGTGGGACGAAGAATGTCGTTTCTCCTTCGAGAGGAGATGCAGAGAGTTTTACACTCGCACAATTACAACACCGGTATTTGGCGCAACAGAAGTCAGCATGCCCTTCCAGGCGCAGCGGGCGGTGCACGTGCCTATGCTCTTCGTCAAGCCGACATACGGCAGCGGATGAAGACATACTGTGAGTGAATATGGAGTTCTGTTGAGGATTGGTTGCGGATTGGTAACGTAGACGACGACGAAAGCGATGACAGAGATTCCAGGTGAAGAAGGACACAGCGGACCATTCTCATTCGATGATGGTGGCACCGTATCGCTAGGTCCAAGAGAGGGAATGGGGAATCGCTGGTGATAGTCGCGGGTGTAGCTACGGCGCGGATATGGTACACGTGATCGCGGAGGAACCGGACCATGCCTACGAGGACAACGCGCGCGCAAGAATCATGAGGTACAAACTTCAAGGTACAGAGATGAGATAGATCTGAAGAAAGATCGATCGTTACCTTTCAGCAAAAAGTACGCGAGAGGCGGGCAGCGGGATTTGATGCTACACAAAGGCTGAATAAGCAGGAGCCCTCCCCTGAGGAGGAGCGGAAATTATTAATGAGAGGGACTGAGGACTACGAGCTATTTTTAAAAAGTAGCAAGCTGTTGTTAGAGGCATTTATTAATAATAGTGGCCTTATCCAGTGAAAAATTAGAATGAAGGTAAGTACCAAATGTTGACGCTTGCTTGATGCGTTGAAGCTCGCTCATTGGGGGATACTTCGACTCAGCACTTTGGCTTGGGTTTTACACACATGATTAGCATTTGTGCGAGGAGCGGATCTGATTCCCGTATAGTTCGAGTTATGTATTCAGGTAGCTCAGAAAAGCCCAGCTTCATAAACTCAAAATGTCATGTCCATATGTATTTGACGCAGACTTCGGAAACACCCTCTTTTGGCCATACTATTTTATATACCCGACTCCCGTCCTTTGCCCGGACATCCGAATCTCATATCAAAAAAGCAGCTTGCGTGTATGCTCTTACGTCTCTCAATCATCGCTAGGAGAATCATCATTCCATTAGGGGTGGTCAGAGTCGCGATTCTGACACGATTATGGCACGATTATGGCAACGATTATGGATGCGATTTTGTTGACAGAATCGTGGGAGAATCGTGAATCGTGCAGAATCGTTGAATCGCCTCTTTGGAGGCGATTCGACGATTCTCGCGATTCTCAGTCACGGCGATCATGGTTTCGATTGTCCCTGTCAACCCTTGACGTCAAAAGCTTAGAAGCCGCCTTACATAACCGACATCAGAATCGTGGTCAGAATCGTCGAAGAGCCAAGGGTGGTCAGAGTTCCTCGCGATTCTCCCACGATTATGGAACCATAATCGTCTTCAGAATCATGGTCAGAATCGCCTCAGAATCGCGACTCTGACCGCCCCTATTGACATTGTTGCCACAGTGCCGGTTGGCAGGGTTCATAGATGATAGATTTGAGCGGTGCATGCCCAATGATCACTATTGTCTGAGTCATACAAGTGGGTCAGAACGATAGTCAGACTGACGATTCTTCATCTGCATGTCCTTACGCATTGTAATACTCTCTTGTACTTTTCAAACCTCAGAGTGAACCAGCGAACGTTAGGACTGCACACTATAAGCGTATTGGACAGTTTACACACCGAAGTTGTGAATTGTTTGGAATATGCAGGGCATTACGGAAATCAGCTGCTATATTCCCGTCTCTGGTGGCTTCTGGCATCTACTCTTCATCTCGTCAGGTTCTTCGGTGCGATACCCCCGCGGCTCCGCGGCATTTTAACCCGCAGACTCTATAGATTCATAAGCGAAGGAAGACTTGGATAATATTGATTTGAGTAATAAAACAGGCCGGAAAAGATAACGTCTCATACTGTGCCTTACTCGGTAGGCAGTATTTGTAAGGGATGAAGCTTCAAACGATCGGGCTTTACCTGCGCTCTCCATTTCAGATATCGGTTGCTCTCCTGTCGAGATTTAAAGTCTTGGTAAGGGAGACTACTTACTATGCTTGATAATAGACGAGAATGAAGGTACCTTCATCCTCACGCAGATGCTACCTACTAAATTGATTTCATGGACATGATAGGATCGTGTTTCATCAACTCAGTTCTTTCTATAATCGAGTAAGCATTTGTAGAAATCTTATCATACGATTCTCAGTAATGAAAATCAGGAGAGACCAGACTATATTGGAAGACGGCGTTGAGTTTTGACGGGTACTCCAGGTATATTTGATGCTATCGATGACTCTACCGGAGGTTGAGGACCGCAATAAGATTCTATTCAACGCAGCCCTCTAAATATGTCAGCCTTCAGGCTTGCAATCAGAATCAGAGATGAGTTTTCAAATTACATATGCCTTACGCGTAATATCGAACAATCTCGGATCTCGTGAGAGGCGATTCTGAGGCGAAGGAAAGATGTGCATTTCCCAGGAAATTTAAATACCAAGCGAGAACTGATCGAGAACCAGAGTCTCGCCTGAGGCATGCATATATACATTCTAAAACCTAGAAATCTAAATGGGATCCAGACACCTGTGAGTTACTGAAGCTGGAAAACGAAGTGGTTTAAACGCGGGGAAATGAGTTATTATTTCAATCATTCTCAGGGTCATTTGATAACGTGAGGATCTCCGTGCAAGGCAAATATGCCTCAGTGTGTTACCCGCCGTATTACACCGTGTAGGTTTGGGTCAAGGCAACCGTGTTTATATGATCTTCAGGGATAGGATGCTGACCTGACAGTTACCACGTGCCGGAACGATTCTCCGCCAAGAAATGATTCGAGTACGAATGCGGTCACTTAACCTCGTTACTCCCAGTATTCCATGATCACCCCCGTGGGGCTTCATGGTTTAAGTGCGAATTCTTTCCGGGAAGGTCACGACCCCTGTATGCACAAAAACATTCTTTTTGGGTTGGTCAAAGGCAAGACAACACGAAAGCACTGGTTGTCGTTACTAGAGACGTAAAAAAATGACAGCTAAGTTCCGACTACTCGCCTTATATTATGTCTATGTGCAGCCTTCAATTGAATGTCGTTGAGCTCGTGTCCTATACCATCAATTGGCCGTCAGCTACTGAATTGAAGTTCGTGCTACTACCGGAGATGCATATCAGAAGCATGTCTTATACCAATTTTCGGGGGACCAGTACCGTTGACGAATCATACCAGTAAGTTGAAAATCCGAAAATAGACTGATACCTCAAAAGAAGGTACGAAAGGCCGTGCCGTTACTGAGTCGCGACGGTTTGAATGTGGGAAGATTCTGGCAGAGAGAGTAAGGGCCGGAACCGTTAGTGAATCATGATGACAATGTCGGCCCAAACCAAACCCTGAGTCAGCCACATTCATCGCCCTATCAGATGCAAGTCTCAACGAAGTCGGAATGTGTTACTACGTCTATACTTTCCAAGTCTTCTCGGAATTAGAAACCCGAACTGCGTGATTGCAAAGAAGCATTAGGGAAAGTAATGTCGGACCCGTGCTCCTAGTGAATACCAGCGCTTTTCGATTCAATTTATTCATATCCTCGCAGATCCCATATATATCGCAGGAGAAGCTTGAGTTAATTCAAGATTAGGTCGTCTTAAAATTGATGAGAACGTAGTGGCGGTGCTCATTGATAGGGAGAATCGCGTGCAACGATCCCACGGACCTTGAATTTGTAATATCAGGTTGCTTTGGCTTTTCTTCTCTTTTCTATTCCTGGCTTCGTATTGCTTGTTGGTTGGTTGCAGACGGTTAACTTCTGGCTCATAATGTTAACGTCACACCCGACAGCCAGGCCTTTCACGAACGCTACTACACGACATATGATAAACTGTGACGTATATGGCAACCAACCGCCTACAGATATTCTTGGCTTTTCCCCTCTAGTTCTGGTTCATTTTGTTTCATACACCGCAACCCCTGCAGGACCTCTTGGTATTCTTGGATCCAATGCTCTGGAAGTATCCTCGTTGCTGCCCAGATCAATGACATTGAAGACATGTCTTTCTTACGGTAGGAAGATTATGTCAGGCTTGTGCGCCCTTGACGCGGGAACTCGATGTCTTTTTCTGGAACGGCTCAAGCACTTTACTAGCTAGAATGGAATATGACCCTCTGCTTACAACTTTTCGCGCCGCCATCGGTTAGTCAGAGATCTCGGTTTAGCCAAGTCCGATATCTTCTGTGCGGCGCGACACATTATATTTCTTTGATACCAGTACTAAATATGGATACCTTCTTAGGACCTGATATAAGGCAGACCTCTTTCTCCCAAACGATCCTCAGTCAATCCCTGCCTTACATCTAAACCAGTACCGCCCCTCTTATCCTCTTATTTCACAATTCATCATGTGCATTTCGTCGTCATTCTCCTCGACGCCCTCCAGCAAGGACTACTATCCATGCGATCGTAAAGTGTCCAACATAACTTCGCAGTCGCCATCGTCGGGGGCGCCAATGTTTCATGTACCGCAGACCCAATGAGCCACAATGCTGCCACTGCGGATGGAGGGGTGACCATGCACCAGGATGCCCATTCAAGTAAACGGCCTGGATATAAATCCGTGTATTTCTCTTTCCATTCTCTAGTTTTCTATCGCTTACCAGCCCCTTGTCCTCAGGTCTCATACTAAACGCCATTCTTGCTCCGCGCGCCCCTGCGCCGCGAACTTTCTCCCAATTTGTGATCATCCTTTTCTATCGCTATCGCTGCTTTTGTCCGAAGTCACTCTGCTTTTCGTGCCGCGTAATTTCCAACCAATGTCTCCTATCACTATCGCCGCTTTCCATATAACTGAAATACTTATCTGAGGATCCTTTTGGTCATTTTCTCGTATATTTATTCTGTATGTCCTGAACCGGTCGTCCTTGAACATTCTGCTGTGACTAACTAATTGTACAGCTACTTCACTCGAGATATGATGGCTCCCTGTTCCTTATTCTCGTGATAGGCTCTTGCGTTCTTACATTCAAAGTATTCCTACACGTTCTAGTCATCACTACCTTATCTTATACTACGAGCTTGTCGTGGAACAACCGATCGTGAGCAGCATAGTAGTAGGTCACTTAAGGAAATGTCCGTATTGAGAACTACGAAAAAGCAGAGACACGGACCGGTCTTCCAAGTTATGAACATCCACGAATAGAACTATCTCTCACCGGCCATATAATCCCCCGGTGCAATGACAAACCCGCCGCACATGGCATTGAACTGCAGACCAGTCTCGAGCATTAACATGACTCGCCACAGTGTATGCGCTTCTCGATCAAAATTGATGGACCATACGATAAGGAACAGGCCCTCCAGTTTTCAGCTTCTGGCGATCTCCGCGGAGCAGCCAAATTGTTGGAGACGGCGCTAGTCAACTTTGCCGCTCGAAGCACGTTAGTTTATCAGAATGTTCTCATGACATTACTGGCCCGCGTTTCATTATGATATACAGACGTTCGATCGCATTGTTACCAACGTTAAATAAACCCCCGCAATCGCGCCAATTCAGATAACCAGGAAAGCCAAGTCAAGCTGGAAACTGTACATTATTATGACGAGGCTATGATACGGAGTGATAGTCAGTCTATATAGAAATGACGCTGAGAACAGTAATGATACCATGCACGGTTGATTATCTCCTTCAGGTACCTCGACTTTGGTTATTGGGAGGGGCAGACATCAGCTAAACGCTTGTAAATTTTGGTGACTTTCTCAGGGATTGCTTCAGACACTTCTCCGTGCCATAAGCCATTTTTCATTGAGTTAGAGGCGACATTTTGCAGCCGTGCCCTCGGCAAGTTTGCCGCCGCAAACCAGGCTCGCTGCGCATGGAACAGTGTTGGCGGACCACAACAATTCATCTGTGAAGGGCCTTGCTGACGTAAGACAAGGAAAAGTACCGCTAACTAAATATCAAAAAATCATAAACCAATCGGGAGGGATGGGAGTACCTACCGCGTAGAACAAAGAAGGCTGGTGCTCCCAAGCTAGCAAGTGGAGCTTTGATTCCTTGCATATTTACATCCACACGGGAAATCGTGAAAGCGTTGCACGTATGTTCGAAGACATTGCATTGAAAGCAGAGGAAAACGGGTACTGTCAAGTCAATCGTCGTCGTGTAATACACAGGAAAAGTCATTGACACGTAGCAAACCTTTTGACTTTGTAAACACATGCATCGTAAGTCGTAGAACATGCGGAAGGAAATGTCTGAGCTGAGAAAGGCGCTGAAGCAGATGTACCTTCCTCCTGCCAACGAAAGTACTCGTATAGTTCCGAGCGGTGCTGACCAATCGCCGCCGACATTGACACACTCGAGCCGAGACTTGAAGCTGAACCAGGGCGTGAACTTGGTGGTCAAAACATTCGCACGTTGACAATTTGCTGCACATTCAGTAATATCAAGACGACGTCAGATAATGAACATACCTATGTTATCAAAGGCTCACAGAACTCGCAGTGATGTTTTCCCTCTCGTCCATGGTAACGATGCGTGTTGGTCATCGAGTTCTCCGTGTTTCGATTTCGCAGGCAACCTTCGGCATAGACGTTCGTAGCAGAATCATTCGTCTGAGTCAATCTTTGATGTTAACAGAGATAAACGATACAGATCGACGAGAATGAAGAAAAACGGGCATACCGAAGAAACGGCACTGACGTCTCCAGGTCGGATAAAGACCCAGTAATACCAGCTGCGACCATCTGTGGAACTTTGACACGTGGGTCCTCATGGACTCACGATTAACATGAATGCACGGGTACGATGAAATTCAAGTAGCGACACTTCATTCTTCATTCAAACTGTAATGAAACGGATTAGATCCAGAAAGAAAAAAAAGGAATCATGTAGGACCCACGAAGAGGTGAATAGTAACTCCAACCGATTACGCAGGTGGATGCAGAGAGCAGCCCTATCTTTCCACCAGAATTCTTAGAGCCAATTAACGGAACACAGAGTAATCCACGCGGTGTGGGATCGTAAATCCTTTTGTACTGGACATCTCAATTCTTGGTTCTTTAGTCATAGTTGTGCACAGTGCGTGCAGAGCATTTGAAAACGTCGCAGGTTTTAATTCCGATACACGGGAATATAATCTAAAGTCGACGGGAATGATGACATTATCGTACGGGATCGTAGGCGGCGAAAGTGTGCTCGTGTAATGAACTACTAGACTACACGAGTTACATTAGTAAATAACGGACGAGGTATAAGTTTCTCAGGCTCACCTATGCTGAATTCCTCAGCCATCTTAACTGGCATCAATTGGTTTCTGCTACTATTGCGACACGCTGGTACTGATTGAGGCACTATGCGTCACGCCTGAGTCCTTGGAATATATTCGACAGAAGATAATCACAGAGGCGAGAGATACCCATTGGGAACGTGAGATCGACCGATGAAATGGGAGCGTAGTGAAGGTAGGAAAGGAAGAAAGCAGCTCCCAGGTCGGACCCTCAATCACGGTGGCTGTACCCCGGACACCGTACCCGCAGACTCGCAGACCCGCGGCGCGTCGGAACTACAAAGCGGAGCTTCAATTCTCCTGCCTGCTTTACGCAGGCCTCAACGTCCAGCTCCGTTTTTGCCTTGGCCTTCCAATGTTCGCTGAACCTCACTAGCGTGTACAGTGAGATCTCCACGATGTCGCGACCACGTGCTCGGAGCAGGAAAGCCATCGGACTGGTGCATCACACTCAGCTCCCCGTGTCCTTGGACCTTGTGAACGTCGGCATCACTTCGTGCGAGCAGTAGTCTTTCGGGGCTATATTGTACCTATCATGCTTAAAATTAATGCTTCCAACATGACGAGGACTGAATTTACTGCAGTGTTGAAATTTTTACTTACTGGTTGAGAACGGACTTTAGCCAAAAACAGGACGGTTCGAACCTCCCGATCGACAACAGCACTTTACAGTCGCGTGTTGCTTGTTTTTATTTTGGCTGGGAATTGTAAGTGCTACTCTTATGGCTTTGTAAATTTATCGTCCGCTGTACCTAGCTTGAAAATACCGATTTTGGTTTGACCAGACAATTTAAAAAAGCTAGGTTTGGGAGCGTCAGTGATGCTTTCCGCGCCGAGTATTGCTACCCGTTTCTTGTTAGAAATTGCCCTATGGTAGCAATACGCGACGCACCTAACAAGTCAACATCTCCCTCCTGTGTTCCTTTACTCAAAAAGGTTAGGCTCCATCCCGGATAATGGCGAGGCGTATTTATCCGGGCTGGTCCATCAGTACAGTGTTCTCATTGCATCGGGCTACAATATTTCCATAAGAAAATCCCCGTGTTGGCGCAGAAAGAAAAGCTAAACCAAAGTTGGAATAAGATTACTGGCAGTCCATATGGCAAAGTCTGTGCATTGATGCATAGCCGGCAGTTTGATAGGCAACTCTTGCTTGGGTTGCGTTCTTGTTGAACGTTGATCCGCTTCGTGGAAACAGCAGAGAGGGAAGGTAAAATTGTCATTTGACTACCTGTAGAGACTGATAAACTGGAAGGAACACGCAAAAGAGGAAATGACGTACCTAGGCTGTGCGGTAAGAAAGAGCAAGGGAAGGAGCGCACATCGGCGAGATCGGGCCGATCACGTAACTGTTTTAGACTTTAGGGCAGGGCACTTGGCGTGGTTTCTCTCATCCTGCCATCTCTCTGATTGTGCGAGGTCCCAACACCACTCAGTTTGAAGGACGGGACGGAAAGAAGCGCTGATGCCTGATCGTTCCTGGCTTGCTCGTTCATCTCATCTCTTACGCGGCCGCCGCGAGTTCTAGGATTTGGTACGTCCGTTGGCGCCTTTCTCGTCGATGGCCAGATGAGATAAACTTCGCTTTTTCCAGTGGTTGCAAGGTCTCGAAGACGTCGAGCATGTTCCTCCATTCGCAACGCTGCAACAGGATGCTGGCTAATGATAAAGATGTCGACGATTTTCGAGCCGTCACAACGCGTGGTGGAACGGGTGGAAAGAGTCGGTGTTAGAAGTGGAAGAGGGAGAGCAAGGTATCGGCGTCATCGAGCGAGTCGTTGATGGATGATATTCGGAGGTCTTCTGGACTCGGGCCGTCGATCGAGGAGCATGCATATTGTGTTCAGCTCCCTTTTCTCCCAGCGTACCGCCTGCCAAAACCATTATACGGCACTCCGCCTCTACCAGTAGAAGTGCT
The DNA here is from genome assembly GCF_030435595.1 of Desarmillaria tabescens. NCBI lineage: Eukaryota > Fungi > Basidiomycota > Agaricomycetes > Agaricales > Physalacriaceae > Desarmillaria > Desarmillaria tabescens. The sequence continues at coordinate 49,967 of NW_026848504.1, forward strand.
GACTGTGATCCTCTCGTTCCTCCTGCTCACATCGGCGCGCGCACTCACTCTGCTCTCTCGTGACTTTCTCTCAGCCGCCCAGGCCGTGTTATACGGCAACCTCCACATGACCGGTATGCAGAACCCCGACGCGCTATAGGTATTCCTCATCACACGACGAGACCTCACATCACTCACACACACCCTGCGCGTCCCTGTATGGCCATCACCCCAGGCCCGGATGTACCTTATACCACGTGTCCTCGCTCGCACGGACAACCTCCACTCCCTTCCTTTGATCTCCACATCGCGCGGCACTACTCTGCATTTGATCTCTGCCATATCGTCTTATTGCGGTTTCCATTCGTCATTGAAGATTATGACGATGACTCGCCACCATCTACGCCACTTCCTGCCACTCTGATACGTACATTGCTTCTCTCTGTCACGGTGCCCACCGCACCTAGTCGGCTAACACCCTTTCCCATACCTCCGCAATCTCCGCTCCTGCCTGCTCTGACACGGACTCACGATTCTTTCACGTATCCAACAATCACTCTGCTCCCTAATCTGCCCATTCTGCACTTCCCACCGGACCTGGTAACCTTCCTCGCGATCTCTCAACCTCTAATCATCGTGTCTATCACCATTTCTACGACGATATGTGCGGGTTTTCGGCCTACCTCCACGCTCGAATCCCTCCCTCCCTCCGAAGCACGGGTCATTGTATGTCCCGACATTGGGGAACTCGAAGTAGAGGGCAAGAGCGGCGAGGTATGCAGGTCTGGATTGTTCCTCACTTCAAGTTTCTCCGTGTGCTGGTAATGTGTAGACCGGGACTGGCACTGGTTAAACCAATGGAAGAAGCCCTCGACGAGAGTTTCCCTCTCCCGAAATGAGCCAGAACGCGCTCTATGTCTTCGACGATCAGTTCCTCCAGCCATTTGATGGTAACCAGTAATGAGCGAATGTGCACACGCGGTTCATCTGGTTACTGCGTGTCTTGCTCTTGAACACGTCGTCTTTCCGAATGGAGTCGAGTGGGGCCGTCCAATACCGACTTTCCCCCGCTCGATTCGTCGTATCTTTTTACGGCAGATCTGTTTATGAAAAGGGTTCATCCCAGTGTTCCACATTTGCCGCCACCTCTTCCGAAGAAACTCGTTCCATTGAAGGAGCGGAGGTTCACGGGAACTGAGCGAGTTTTTTTGTCCTTGATGATAGTGAAGATGACGATTTCATTGTTAAGCCGGGTTCCAGGAAGGAGAGCTGCGAGCTGCGGGCCTCTCAAGAGCAGGGTAAGGATGACGTTCGACGTTCCGGGAAGATGGTGATTGCACTCGTATGACCCCCAGTACGCGTTTCTTTGATTGTATCCTACTATTCTGAAGTACTAATCGTGCTTTGTAGATCGTCTACTACGTCCACGAAGATGGCTGGTTTTAGTATCAGTTCATGTTACTATTTACCCTTACCACCCTTTCATGATTCGTAGATTTATACCTAATAACATACTGTCTTCGTTCTTCCTACCTTCACTGTGGACGTTCTCAGCATTCTTTATTCAACAACGTCCCTAGCTAAAGAAACCCCCGGCCAGACAAAAGAACCGGTGGGACGGGCCCATTTCTCACTCGTTCACCGGCAGGGTGGGCTAGCACCCCTGTACTTGTCGTGTCTATGCACGTCGTATTCCGGCGATTACAACTCAAGCACATCCTGTTCAGCGTCCATCATTCTGTGCTTCCCCTCTCAGTGCCGCATATGCATAGCGTCGACTCCCTCTTCGTGAAGAGAACCATCCAACAAAAAAGAAAAAGACTCGGGTTCACGAGGACCAAAGAGTCTGTTTCACTCTGAGCTTGACTACCGATTGTCTGTCGTGGAAGTTCGAGCGTGCCCATTCCCGTTGTTCAGCGCAAATAATAAGATCATCTATCATCCCGTGAGCAGGGACACAGATCGATAGCGGTTTTTATGAGCTTCGATGATTCTGCTGGGGTGCAGAGGAAGCAAAGTCGGTATATACGACTAGTTGGAGGACGTAGGAGATTTCAGATCACGATGTATGGTTTTACGCTGGGTCATGCCTCGTAGTGCCATTAGGCACTGTTCAAGGACGAATGAGTAGAACAATTACGCCTGTTCAATCTCCGCCTCAAAGCAATTCATCACATCTCGAACTGATGCCTCAGCCACCCTCCGACGAACCTCTCGAGCCCACCTCCTATCATCCCCGTTTCGGCTGGGACTTTGATGTCAACGACAGCAAGATCCTCCGCGCGAAATCTCGTGAGTTGTACGCGCTCCGCGAGGGTGTACGAGACCGGTCGCTGAACATTCACTACGTCTTCACTGTCACGTTTCCTGCCGCATTCCGGAAATCTGACTCACCTGAGGCTCGGGATCTCCCTCTTTTTGCATGTGTTTCCGGGACGTATAACATCACGATCACGTCGTTCATCCAGAATTTCAGCGATCTGGATATCCCTGAGGCCATATAGCCAATATTGTGTACAATTGCCCTGTAAGCACAGGAATTAAATTGTATACAATTCTGTGAGGCCTGCAGGCCTGATAAGTATACACATGTATGAGAGCCTGGATCCAATCTAAATCCGCATTTTCTCAAATATTGGGCTCATTTCCCATCAGGATGGGCTAGAATCTTCCGTGGGGCCTTTCATAAAAATCTATAATTAGCCTGTAAAGTCAGCCCATCAATATCTGGCCGAAATCGGCTGGATGCGGCCAAATGATGGCATCATAGGGGCTATTTTCCGGTCAGAATAGGATTTAGGCTGGTTTCTGGGTGCTCGGTGGGTCAGGGAATGGCACTGGAATATTAATAAACATAAATAACATAAAAGCGGACCTACTGATGAGGTATGGGGGCTCTGGAGAGCATGTAATATAGGTATTTTCACAAAAATGGCTACAATATTTGCTTTTTGGGGGGTTTTTAGGGTGATACATGCATTGGATCGACTGGGGACTTCACCAATGAATTTCCTGACCTTGAAAACCCCCAAACGATCCCTGTATAGCACTTGTGGCACATTTTATTACTAGGATTAGATGAGCATATTGGATTTTTAGGGTGCAGCATGCTTTGGATTTCTCTGAAAACTATACCAGTCGATTTGTACACTATGAAAACCTTAGAATACATTGTCTTCTATAATATTTGACCTGTATAATACTGTAAAAAAGTGGGGATTGGGGTGCACATATGGTTTATTTTGTTTTCTGTGCTTCGGATGAATCTGGTATTATCACCAATAGATTCCTTGACATTTAAAACCCTAAAACGACTATAGGAACCTTTTATTGGGCTCCATAAACGATGGTAATAACAATATCACAGTTTAGGAGGAGCACATATGGAAAATCACTTTTCTGTACCTCGGAATACTTCAGAACTTCTACCAGTTTACTCCTTGACCTCAAAACCCTCGTATAACACAAGGATTCGAAGAAAACCTACAAAAATACATGTTAAAAAAGAGTAATAGGGGATGGAGGAGATATACCTTGTATTACGCATTTCTAGTGGTTGGAGAAGGTATTCCTGTTATATGAGAGACGATATATGCTGTAAATTAGTACAAATTCCCACATTCATCCGAAATGTATTGGAAGAGATATAAGCAAATCATTCTGCAAATGATGAGGAGCACATCCCCAATTTCGATATTCTGATCATTCTATAGCTTGGGGAATGTCAGAATCGGATTCCTTGACCGAAAAATGGTAGGATCACCAATCATCCATGGGAAGTCAAGTGTCAACACTCCGAAGTACAATATGGACTTTCCTTGACAATTGCTGCAGTCTGATTTGTTCTTACCACTAGATGTTTTCTTGATGAAATGACCATGGATGATGGATAATCCTACCATTTTTCGGTCAAGGAATCCGATTCTGACATTCCCCAAGCTATAGAATGATCAGAATATCGAAATTGGGGATGTGCTCCTCATCATGCATAGAATGATTTGCTTATATCTCTTCCAATACATTTCGGATAAATGTAGGAATTGTAAAAATTATACAGCATAATTGTCTCTCATATAGCAGGAATACCTTCTCCAACCACTAGAAATGCATAATACAAGGTTATATCCTCCCATCCCTCTACTCGTTTTTAACATGTATTTTTGTGTTTTCTTCGAATCCTTGTGTTAACGAGGG
>NW_026848505.1:0-53512 GCF_030435595.1 Desarmillaria tabescens
GTAGAGAAGAACCTGTCAAGAAAAATTGCTAAGTCGAGAAACAGATCAGCTTTCGAGATCAACTCAGGCTAGGAAAGGAATAACCTTGGAAGAATGAATAGCCGCGTTGGGTACCGAGATGACCGACTTTGATCGCGCAGTGATCAACAGAATACAATCTCGGACCTGCAGTCGATCGCGATCGGTGGTTACATCCTCGAGATCCTGCGCATACCGCAGTATTCAATACATACGGCGCATGGCAGGCCTTGCAGACGGAAGAAGGAGCACCCATGGACTAGTAGGGCACTCCTCGGCGACAGAATAACCTGGTGCAGTCGCGTTGAACTGAATAGAAACTACGGAATGGCGCGATACTTGTAGGATAGTGACTCACTGTTTGTATTAATTCCAAAGCTTGTACCATAATTACTGTAGATACGGGCTCCTATACCTAAAACACGAATCGTATAAATTAGCAGCGACTAGACGCATAACGGCAGGAAAGCATTCCCCCCGCGTTTGTGCTAGTAGCCTGTATAGCTACCTAATCAATCACTGGTTTTTATTGCATATCCTCGACTGAAGTGAATTAAGTTACCAAAGTCAACCCATAAGGGCGACTACAGTAATCTAGAAGAGTTAAGTAGGAAGTAGAGCCGTCCCCGTGTTTGCGCCTTGCTAGTTAATTGAACTGCTCCACGGACAAAGGCCTCGTGTTCTCTCTCTCCGAGATTAGCGATCTAGATGTGCTGAGTCGACTTTAAATCAAAAGACCTCATCTAGTTGAAGTAAAATAAGCCCTAGAATGCTTTAAGTTCGAACAATCATCGAGTTCAAGGAACTCCAGAGTCTGTGTACTCTTTGCAAGTCTTGTACTTGAAGTCAGAACCTGAGCGTTCTTTGTAGAGTGATTTTGCACTCTTTGTAGACCTCGGAGTCTTTGGTTGTTTGATTATTTGAAGTGTCCACTAGAAGTTCTTCTAGACGACGTCAAAACGAGCATAACTTGCTCAACTATACCTTACAAAACAAGTTCATAAAACCCCGCTATCACGGACTAGTGTACTTTGTGTAAAACACATCGAAAGAAGAATTGAAGTTGTTTTCAGGCAAAACCCCACTAGATTATCTAAATCTAAGTACATTGCGAGTGCTTCTATCGTACTCACCCTCGAACTTATATACATTGGTGATTGTGTGTGTGTGTGTGTGATTTAGTATCTAGATTGATGATCTAGATGCTAGTTTCATTTGCGCGCTGCCCGTTACCAAGCACATCAACGGGGGACCACCACTTGTGGGGTAGGTATGAACTTGGGTGCAGGGTCCATCCGCACTTGCTTATTTTTCACAACTGGCTCATCATCTTCCGAGCCTGCTCGCTCAACTGATCGCTCTCTCCCGCTCTCCCTAACTCCGGTTTTCTTTTGGTTTTTGCTTACGTCCTCCAGGGGTGATGGTGAACCCGACCTGGCCACTCCACTAGTCTTATGGTTCCCGCCTGCCTTCATTGAACGCCTAGAAAAACCCTGCTCCCTCTCTTCGTCTGTGGGCATTTCTCGTTCCGGATCTTCTAAGCTAGGGCCTCTGCTTCTGGTTCTCAGCCCTGACCCACCTCCTCCTGCATTGTTTTGCGAGCGGAGTGTGTAAACTTCACGCTCCAAGTCCTGCTTTTCTTGGAGAAGGACCGCCAGCAAGCCTGAGACGTTCAGCAGACCAGGAGTCGCTGAACCCGCCAGTAACACGTTCTGACTCAGGTTCTTCGACGCGTCTAGACGAGCATAATACTCATCAATTCTATTCTTGATGTAGGGGTCCCTTATTTCCTTGGGAATGATCCCTCCGCCCGGCAGGTGAGCTCTACCATTCACGAGGACTATCTTTCCTGTATTCACATAGTCCATTTTTGTAGGGCACTCAGCAGAGACGTGCCCATCTTTCTCTCCACAGAACCAACAGTCTAGTGAGCTCGCTCCGGAATTGACATTACCAGACCTTGGGAGACTCCCAAACCCTGGATTCGGAGTGCACGCGCTAAACTGAGGCTGCTGATTCAAGTGCTGTACTTGGTTCTGCATCTGGAGCTGCTGATTCTGTAAGAAGCTCATCAGGCCTCTCTGTTGTTCAACGAAGGCTTTCTCTAGAGCCGCAATCCTCTGGTTTCCCTGCTGAGTTTGCTGCTCGAAGATATCCTTCATCGACACCAAGAACCCTCTGAAGTCTTCTTGTTTTATTGCTGGCTCGGGCGACACACTATTTCTCGTACCTGGGCAAGCTCCATGCATCTCTCTCGAGGCAGATACAGCTGTATCTAGCCTGCGGGCCTCATTTCTTTTTTGATCCATCGAGGAGAATACTCCTTGCAGGACGTCAAGCCCACTGGCCATAACCTCTTCTAAGGTATATGGATTCGCCAGGTCTCTCTTAGTTTTCCCTGCTGGTAGAGGCAACCGTTCCAACCTAATTTTGATTGACTGGTACAGTTCCTCCGACATCAGCATAAGGAAGTGGTCGACGAGCTCTCTATTTGACAGTACTTTATCTTTTGTAAGCATAGCTGCCAGTACTTGGAACTCTCTTTTAAATGACATAAAGTCAGATTTTTCTCGAATGGGTGAAAGATTATATCTTTGGACCAATTGCTTTAGTTCCTGCACAGCATCTCGGTCCCCAGCAAGTGCGCCATTGTAGCTACCCATGACCCTCTTTTTTGAAATCATTGTACGTCCCGTTTTCATAGTGATCAATGACCTTCCATTGCTTGGCGGTCTTGATATCAGTGTATACGGTCACATAACGCTTCTTTTCTTTATCATCGGTAACGGCACACTTGGAAAATAAATCTTCCAAGCGTTCAAAGAATCTCTCAAGCTCTTCAGGATCTGTCGAGCTATCAAAAATGGGTGTGGCCTTTTCATTCGGGCCAGGCATAGACTGAGCCATAGTGACTGCAGTACGAAAGGGGGGAATAATTAAATTCAGGTTGTGATTTTGGTGCGAGCTCGGTGGAGCTCTAATCGTACCATAAGGTCCGGGAATACTAGAACTACAAGCTCTATGACGAGTAGCTGTTACTGGAGCAGGGATATTCTCTGCATGTGCTGAGGGCACTCGCTGCGATGGGCCGGCTTGACCGGTTCTTCCTCTCTTGGGTACCTGTTCCACGAGCTGGAATGGGAAGAGGGGTGGAACAGTTAGTCCGCTCGCTGATTTCTGTGCTCTAGTTACAGGGTCCCGACTTAGAGAAGGTCCTGGTTGTCCTGGTTTATGGGATGATGGTTTTCTCTGTGAGGGGTTACCTCGGTTGTCGGCAGTCCTTGGGTTAGAAGGACCAATGGATTTGCTCCTTGAGAAGGAAATCTTCGATAAGCTTAGTAGCTAGTTACACCGAAGTGTAAAGATTCTCCATGAAACTTGAAGTAAGGTTAATTCACAGTTGAAACTCTCCCTTGCGGTGGGCTCCAAATGAAGAGGCTGGCTGTGGGCACCTGTGGAATAGTGAGTGGGCTAAAAGGCGAACCTCAAAAACCCACACACACACTCACACAACTACACAAACTACAATCACCCTCGTAAGTTCTAGGGGGAGCGATTATTTCTAATGCAATCCAACTATACTTCAATATCTCAAAGAGTTTCTCTTATTCCCAGCGCTCTTAGCGAAGCTAAGCTTTCTCTAATGACTTCCTAAGTCTAGGAACTTTTTACAGGAAGGTCATTCACTGGCGCAATGCAACCTTCAAGGCAGATTTGAGTTATAATACACAAGGGACACTGATCCCAACAGAAACAGAGGCAATACACGCTGAAACTTTAGTGAGCTTGCTAAAAGAACACCACAGGCAAGCACTGACTTAGCCCACTCGCTACACAACTGTATGTAGGGGTTCTCCAACTAACTCCAGCAGGTTATCTCGACTCAAGAACACTTCAGAAGCGCTCGGAAACAGATTCAGAAACGGAACTTCGAACAGAACTGACACGGAACAGACTGAAACAGAACAGAACAGAACAGATCTCAGATTTCCACTTCAACACATTCTCTGAACAGACTTATCACACTTAACAGAACAGAAACAGCTTCACTGACTCGTATTCACTCTGACTAAGTTCTCAAAAGTCTTATCAAAAGGGTATCTCGTATTTCTCTGAGTGAGCTCGCTAATTCTATGCACAGCTCGAAGTCACAAACTGATCCTTTGTTACAGTACCGCCTTCAATGCATGCACGGGAACTCGGGGGCTCGAAACTTGGCCTCTACCTACTGTAACCAGTCTACTTATACTACAGGGGAATTAGAATTACAAACGTCGTGCAGTACCCAGACTCCTACATGCGTAGCACGTTGCCACCGCTGCCTTACTGAGCATCCGAGTCGGACTTCCCAGTTTTAGTCTCATTTCTATAGTGAGCTCGCTAAACGCGTGCCAAGAGGTGCTCTCCTGACACCCGCAGGCTTGTTCTCTAGCGACTGACAGGTCTAGGCGCACGGAACTATCAGTTCTGGCATATGTCGTTCAGGACTTCTTTCTTGGATTCACAGAGGCTTCTCATAGACACGGCAACAAGTGAGTCTTTGAACAATGGGACTCAGAACAATGGAACGCGGGCTCGCAGACTTCGGCTGAAGCCCATTGCCCAAGCTTGTGCCAGTGATATCTGTCAGCTCGCTTAAGGATTTCCCCGGATTTTCAGGTACGGCACGTCACAGTTAGCGAGCGCGCTAAGTGTTCTCAGTGTCAGTGCAATCTTCAAGGTTTTATCTAGCTCCCACGAGTGTGCTTGTAAGTTAGAGCCTAAGGCATTGGGTATAGGGTTTGGCCTTCTCATCATGCATGCCCATCAGGTACAGTGCTGTGACTAAGTCCTGTTTAGAATCCCGTTGCTTCTTATGCCATAAGTTATATTCCATGTCATTGCACCGCATAGCATTAGTGTCGACACATAGTTTTAGTCCGCTCGCTCACTATCTCTCAGTATGCATGTAAAACACTCTAGATTGCAAAATTACACACGTAAATAGGCTGCAGTCGCAACACCATCAGGGATGGATCCAGCCGTTCAGGGTAGCCCAAGCTTCTGAGCTACTTTTGGCTAGGTGGAGGGCACGTCGGGTCCAGTGCGGTCTGAATGGTTCATAGTATGTGTCTTGAACCGGTTTTCACATTCTGTCATCCTCAGCATGTGCTGAATGGGACCTACCATGTCATGTGACCAATATGTTGGACCAAAGGTGGTCTTCTTCGTTGGGTACCTCCTCTACTGTGACTGAGGAAGTCCTTGAACCTTGTGATGGCATTTGGTCACAGGGCGGTGATACACCTGGTATCAGGCTACCCATAGATTTTGCGATTTTACATCAGTTTATGCAATCTACAAGCAGTACAGAGGGCTACAGTGGAGGCTTCGCGCTGGTAGCTAAATACTACATAAAGAATGAAAGCACGGCAGTACAGAACGGACTTAGAAACGACATCTCGAAGAGTCAATTCTACCAGCCATCAACATGCCAAGCTAAGCCCTACCTAAACAAGACTATTACAGTCAAATCTTGGGGACTCGTCTGTATGAAGTATAAAAACCAAGAAGTTGAAGAAGGGAATGAACTAGATGCCTCATCACCTCGATGAGTAGAAAGAACCTGTCAAGAAAAATTGCTAAGTCGAGAAACAGATCAGCTTTCAAGATCAACTCAGGCTAGGAAAGGAATAACCTTGGAAGAATGAATAGCCATGTTGGGTACCGAGATGACTGACCTTGATCGTGCAGTGATCAACAGAATATAATCTCGGACCTACAGCCAATCACGATTGGTGGTTACATCCTCAAGATCCTGCGCAGACTGCAGTATTCAATACATACAGCATGTGGCAAGCCTTGCAGACAGAAGAAGGAGCACCCATGGACCAGTAGGGCACTCCCCGGTGACAGAATAACCCAGCACAGTCATGTCAAACTGAATAGAAACTATGGAACGGCGCAATACTTGTAGGATAGTGACTCACTGTTTGTATTAATTCCAAAGCTCGTACCATAATTACTGTAGATATGGGCTCCTATACCTAGAACACGAATCGTATAAATTAGCAGCAACTAGACACATAACAGCAGAAAAGCATTCCCCCACGTTTGTGCTAGTAGCCTGTATAGCTACCTAATCAATCACTGGTTTTATTGCATATCCTCGACTGAAGTGAATTAAGTTACCAAAGTCAACCCATAAGGGTGGCTACAGTAATCTAGAAGAGTTAAGTAGGAAGTAGAGCCGTCCCCGTGTTTGCGCCTTGCTAGTTAATTGAACTGCTCCATGGACAAAGGCCTCGTGCTCTCTCTCTCCGAGATTAGTGATCTAGATGCGCTGAGTCGACTTTAAGTCAAAAGACCTCATCTAGTTGAAGTAAAATAAGCCCTAGAACACTTTAAGTTCAAACAATCGTCGAGTTCAAGGAACTCCAGAGTCTGTGTACTCTTTGCAAGTCTTGTACTTGAAGTCAGAACCTGTGTGTTCTTTGTAGATCTCGGAGTCTTTGGTTGTTTGATTATTTGAAGTGTCCACTAGAAGCTCTTCTAGATGACATCAAAACGAGTATAAATTGCTCGACTATACCTTGCAAAACAAGTTCATAAACCCCGCTATCGCAGACTAGTGTACTTTGTGTAAAACACATCGAAAGAAGAATTGAAGTTGTTTTCAGACAAAACCCCACTAGATTATCTAAATCTAAGTACATCACGAGTGCTTCTATCGTACTCACCCTTGAACTTATATACATTGGTGATAGTGTGTGTGTGTGTGATTTAGTATCTAGATTGACAATCTAGATGCTTGTTTCATTTGTGCACTGCACATTACCGAGCACATCAGCAGCCATGCGCCCTTAAGCGGGAGTTGGTTGCTCATTGATGAGGCGGAGGGGGAGGACCTTCTGTCCTTTCTTCAGCCTCTGCTTTCCTGAGAGGCATTTGCACCTGGCTTTGCAACCCCCTGCTCTTGTTCTCCATGATCCTCGGCCCCGGTGGTCCTCAAGGAGGGTGAGTGCATACGTTCTGGCCTCCCAGAAGGCTCTGCACCTTTCCCTGGTGTGCTATGTGTCTTTGGTACTTGGTGGGAGGGATGCTCCCACTCCTCAGCCTCGGCTGCTCGCTCATTCGCTCCCATCCATTTGGTGCCACCAGGTCGGTCAGGCCCGACCTGAGTCATCCGGGAGGGAGAGCTCATCTTGCCACTGGCTGGTAACCCTTCGACACACCCAGGTGAGAATATAACATTAGACCCTCGGGGTTCTTTGTCTGCAGCCTGTGTCACTCCGAGTGACTGTGGCTGCAGGCAGCGGCAATCTCCTTCTACACTGTTCATGTTCTGCAATTCTTCTTCCTTAGTCTCTTCAATGGTTAATGCGGCGAAAAAATTTGTATATTGTTCATACAGTGATGAGCCTCCAGGCTCTGTACACTCAGAATTCGCAGATTTTATGTTAACAACCAACTAATCGTCGACTTAGATCGTACTAGGATCACCACTCGCACTTTGGTGGTAGATACTCTAGCAAGTCAAAGGCGATGTCAAAGTTGACTGTGGGCATGTAGACGCGAAGAACAGAGTTCGAGTTGGGTAGATTAAACCTTAGCCGAAGCTGGGGTTTAGACCAGTGAAGGCTCTACTTAAATACAAGTGACTACGCTAATAATAGTACAGTGAGAAATGATCCATAGGGATCGCATATGAGTAATCAAGCTGAGTAAAACGAATAAAAATGAATAAACCATAACATTACCCCCCTCTTAAGACTTGTTCATCCCGAATGAGGCAGTAGAGTCCTCCCCATCTGTTTCGTATGACCCGACCTCCGAAGTGCGTTCATCATCATTCCAGTTCTCCGTCACCTTTTGGAGTAGGTCCACGTCAGTTTCATCATCAGATGGGGGATCAAGAAGAATAGGAGGATTCCTATATGGCCGTTGCTCCCTTCGCGAGGCCTCGATTTCGATTTTTCGTCTTTTTAGATAGGAGTCTCGTACTCAGGGATCATCGAGCCTTGGGTCAATAGGGCGCTGAGGGTATGGTGTTACAGGCTGGTTCTTCTCGCTCGGGTGGTCTTCAATGTATTTTTTGTTTTTCTCTAGTAGTGCCTTGTCCATGGATTCGGAAATGTCAACTATTAGTCTTCGGAATGAGGAGTTGACCGAGATGGGTCCAACATTTCTTCCAGCCTCCGAAGCGTCGACCTCGCCTACCGTGTTAATATCCTCAGAGTGTCTCGAAGCTGAGCATTGGGAAGAGGGTACGGTGATTATTTCGGTAAGGCAGGGGGTATCCGGTTCGTGGTACTTTGAGAGGTTGTTGGGTGGTATTTTCATGTCAATCCCGACCGTCCTTCCTTTGTCGTTGACTCTCCATACAACCTTCTGAATGTGAGCCTCGTAGTCGTTGACGAGCTCTTCCGCATTGGCCATGTCCGATCGCTTTACCCAGGAGTTCTCTTCCATTGGGTATCCCTTCCATTTCACCAAATACTCCATGATGGTTCGACGTGTTCGTCCACGGCCGACGATTTTATCTCTTTCCTCCACTATTTCCTCGATCTCGTATTCTTCCTCATCATCGATTAACTCCGGAGGTGGCCTCTCGGGGTGCGGTTGATTTGGGAATTCAGGAGCGTGATATGGGGTTAAGATGGACTCATTGAACTGGTTATGGATCTTCCAGGCTGTAGGTAGCTTGAGTTCGTATGCTGAGGCCCCCTTTTTTGCCAAAATGGTAAATGGGCCCACACGTCGGTCTCCGAGTTTCTTGGTCGGGCATGGAAGATTCAGGTTGGTGGCGTCCAACCATACCCTATCGCCCACCTGGTATTCTATCGCCTTGCCCTTTCGCTTGTCGTAAGCCTTCTTCATTGATTCCGCTGCCTTGTCCAAGGATTCCCTGGCCTTCTCCTGGACCTCTTTTATCCCCTGGACTAGTTTAGAGGCAGCTGGGACAACGTCTGGAGGTTGGGCCGTCTTAATGACCTGACCGTCTCGCCCGAATACCACCTTGTACGGAGAAAAGCTGGTGGCTGAATGCTTCTGGTTATTGTGGGTGAAGGCGGCTAGCGGTAGCCAGTTGCTCCAGTCATCCTGTCGGTAGTTAACGAACATCTTGAGGTATTTCTCTATCTCCTGATTGACTCGCTCCGTCTGCCCGTCGGTCTGAGGGTGGTAAGCAGAGGAAGGGTTCCCCTCGACTTGTATCAACTTGTAGAACTCTTTCATGAACTTCGATACAAAGATGGAGCCTCGGTCGGAGATGACCTTTTGAGGCATTACCCCGTAAGGTACATAGACATGATCTCTCAGAATTTTAGCGAAGCCTAAGGAAGTGAGTTCCTCGGTACACGCGATTGGGATGATGGTCTTGGAGAATCGGTCGACAATGACTAGAATGGAATCGAATCCCTTCGAGGTGGGGAGTTTAGTGATCATGTCGACGGATATGTGAGTCCATGGATGGTCCGGTACCTCGTTTGGGTGAAGGGGCACCCTTTTGGGGTGACGATCCACCTTAGTCCATTGACAGACTTCACACCCTCTTACATACGCCTCCACCTCCCACCGCATGCGGGGCCACCAGTAGTCTCGAAGGACAAGCTCTTTGGTCTTTTCCATGCCAGGATGCCCTGCGGTGACGTGGTCATGTCGGAGGGCAATGATCTTCCCCCGTAACCCCTTGTCCATGGGGATATAGATACGCCCATCATACCAGAGTAATCCTTGATCTCGGGTGACCCCCTTTTCGTGGTTAAGAGAGTCGGAGATCCCTTGGTCCCACTTACGGGGGTCATGAGTGGCTAGTTTGACCTCCTCGTGCAATTCCTCCTGCATCGGCATTATAAGAGCCCAGAAGTGCTCAGCCTTTAGGACGGTTATGTCTTTGTTGTCGTCCTTCCCCTGGTTGTGATCTGCTCGTCGGGACAGGAGGTCAGCTTTACGATTCTGGGCTCCTGGTTTATGGTGTAGGGTAAATTGGTACTCAGCCAGCTCTGTCACCCACCGGGCTTGTCGTCGATTAAGCTTTTGGGGTTTACGGAAGTACTGAAGGTTGGAATGGTCCGTCCAAATCTTGAAATCCTCTCGAGCACCCATAAGGTATTGGCGCCACTCTTCCAAGGCGATCATAATGGCTAAAAGTTCCTTATCATAGATCTCGTAGTTTCGTTCTGTCGTGGTCAACACCTTTGACAGGAAGGCTATGGGGTGCCACTTGTCGTCTTGCCATTGCGACAACACGGCTCCTACGGCTCCCTCACTGGAGTCTGCCTCTATCCGGAATCTCCCCTCATCCAGCGGTATGGCCAGCACCACATCTTTGTGGAACAACTCCTTCAACTTATCGAATGCCTCCTGTTGGGCTTTTCCCCAGCTCCAATCGGCCATGCCAGTTAGGATCATCAGTGGCTTCACGTGTTTGCTGTAGTCGCGTATAAACCTTTGGTAAAAATTGCAAAAACCTAGAAACGATTGTAGTTCTTGCTTTTTGCGAGGAACCGGCCAATCCAGCAGGCCCGCTATTTTTACGGGATCCATTCGTAACTTTCCTTCACTAATGATGACCCCCAGGTACTCTGTCTCTTCTACTTCAAACTCGCATTTTTCGGCTTTCAGGAACAGTTGATTATCCCGAAGAATCTTTAACACCTTTCGGACCACGTGTCGGTGCTCTGCTTTGGTCCGTGATGCAATGAGTATGTCGTCCAAATAAACTGAGACCTCCCTGGCAGCTATGAGATCTTTAAAGATGTCGTTCATCATCCACTGGAACGTGGCTGGCGAATTGGTGAGTCCGAAGAACATTACCAGGGGCTCATAGAGGCCGTGGTTAGTGTGAAACGCAGCCTTCCACTCGTCCCCTTGTTTAATGCGGACATTATTGTACCCCCAGCGTACGTCTAGCTTGGTGAAGTACTTGGCTTTCTTGAGCCGATCCATGAGTTCCCCGATCAACGGCAGTGGATACCGATTTTTGATGGTCATCTCATTGAGTCTGCGGTAGTCCTGCACCGGGTGTAGCTTTCCATCCTTCTTCTTTACAAAAAAGAAGGGGGACGCCATCGGTGATTTAGAGGGTTGAATGCGACCAGTGGATAAGTTCTCGTCCAGGAACTTATCAAGCTCTGCCTGTTCTGTGGGATTGAGGGGATAGACCTTGCAGTCGAGGTTGGCATTAGCGTTGGGTATGAGCTCGATAGCATGGTCCCAGGGTTTTCGAGCGGGTAGTTCGTCGAAGTTTTCCTTATCAAAAACGTCCTTGAACTCCCGATAATTCTCGGGCACAATTTCTTCAAACGTTTTTACCACCTTTTTGGCATTGGCTTGGGCTGCCAATTTGTTTGCCTTGGTGCCCATTGCTCGTACATGAAAGGCTTCATCAAAATCAATTACCAGAATCGTATCCCCTTCTTCGTACTCTTCCCATCGGGACGTGGGGTCCGTGTCTGGTAAGGAGAATGGAATTTTGTGGCATGCACACCGGGCGAGGGTGACTGCCCCCATGTTCCAGTCAATCAGTGGGTTGTGTCTTTGGAGCCAGTCATGCCCGAGGAACAAGGGTGTGGTCCCTAAATCGACTACGGCTAGTTTGATTTTTTCCATGTGGTCCCCTATCTGTAATCGTACCTCGGCGTACTCGGTTATGTCCCCGCCTTTATTCCTCGTTCCGTCAGCATTGTAGACCGGAACGGGTCGCGCTGCCTTTTTAAGATTAAGGGCGTGATCTTGAGCCCAGGAACGATCTATCGAGCTACCGGTTGCGCCGCTGTCTACTAAGGCTTTTAGGGTGTGCACCTCTCAGGTGTCTAATGTTTCCAATTGCACGGTGATTGATACGTTATGCCCCTTCCTCCCACGTATGTACATAGGCGGCTTTTGGAGGTCCTCCATCCACTCCCACTTGTCCCTGGCCTCCCTGGCCGTTTCCAGCTGCTCCTTGAGCGCGTCCCACAGCTCGATTGTAATTTCTCCCGTTCGATGGGGGTGTACCCACCCTTTCAGGGTGGCAAACGCGGCGTGTTCATTTTTTGCGAGTCGAAGCGCCCTCCGCGTCCAGTGCATACCGAACAGTTCGTAATACATGTCAAGAACAGCCCTTTTGGCCTCGGGTGTTACTGCAGATTCGGGGGTCACACGAGACTTCCCCTTTGTCATCGTGACTGGTATATTGGACCAGAGGTGAGCTTCTTCGTCTTCTACTTCCTCCACCGACGTGGGAGGTTTCTTGCCTCGAGGTGGCAGTTGGTCACCGGGCCGGTCGATAAGGCCCCTCAGCGGCATTTGGTCACCTTCTGTCGAGTGGATAGAGGAGGGCTCGCTGCCCTGTGTTCGGCCCTGGCCAAAGGCGCTTGCATGCAGCATTGTAACCTCTATGCTGGTCCTAAACTTATCCTCATTCCTAACGCCAGCGGTACTCTCGGAAACCCTAGGCAGATGCACACGTATTGGCTCGCCAAGGGGGTTGGCATCGTTTGCGGATGAGGCCACTACTAAATGTAGGTGGTCCCCTTGGTTCCCTGCCTCAGCTGCTTTTCCGCCACTGATGGGAGGAACAACCTGTGTGGAAGGCCTGTCCGTCAGGGTCGGCAGCCGATTCTCCCTGCTGGGGCGACGACCACCACGTCTGGCGTCCATCTTGTCTTGACCTGAGGCGCTGGCTGGGTTCTCCAGCACTTTCCCCATTCGGTCAAGTGGGGGTGTCTGAGGTGGACCAGCCCCTAGGGGTTCTTTGCTGGACGCTGGTTGCATAGAGCAGCGGGAATCCCCTCCTACGCCTTTGTCATTTTGCGATTCTTCATCCTTAATTTCTTCGACTGGTAACGCGGCGAAAAAGTTGGTATATTGTTTGTATGGAGTACCTACATACGTAGTATAAGTCCGACTAGTAGTACATGAGTGCGCACCAGAAGAAACTGAGTCCTTTGCCGACGCTGTCGAATCGCTTATTTCGACGCCGGCTCGTCTTTTGAAGACTTCTCCTCCTTGACCTCCTTGACCTTCATATCCTTTCCTAACTCTTCCTTCTCAGCTTCTGCGAGCAGCTGGTGGAGGCGCTGGACGTTGGGTTTCTTGCGAGGTGGGAGTTTGACGGGTAGCCACTTGGACTTGTCCGTGGGGCATTTATGATCCCGGCTCCACCCGGTGTTCCCACACTTGAAGCACCACTTGTCGGACCGCAGCTTATCGATTTCCATCGGCTGCCCAGCCCCACCATAAGTCGTCCCCGTGGCATCTTTCTTGTCGCCGCCGGAGCTCTGTCCTCCACTCTTTGATTGGTTGCCTCGACCCGAACTACTTTGAGTCGGGGAGGTCTTACTGGCTAGCCCTTGAGCGACATTGTATCGATAATTGGCGTCGATCCTCAGGACTCGTGCCTTCCACTGCGCATAGGTTGTGAGGCGCTCGGTGTCCCCATGCATAACCGTTTTGCGGACCGTCAGCCTAATCGCCGCTTCTACTGTTTCGAACATCTGCTTCTCGTTGTTGAACTCCTCGCACTTGTGGGCCAACCTTTCGAACTTCACGAAGAACTCCACCACTGACTTGAAGTCCGATTGTTGCACCTTCTTCCATTCCTGCTTCCATATGGCCAATTCCGCCACTTCGCGGAACTGAATAGTCAGGTCATTGGAGAACTCCTCCCACGTGGGGAATCTCCAATGTCCTTGCAGTGTGCGGTACCTATAGTATTGGTCATTCCACCACTGCTGAGCTTCCCCTCGTAGGTAGCCCTGCACGAACGTAATGTGGTAGGGGTTCTGCCCCTGTTCGTTCATGGTGTAATACATCGGGAATACCTGGAAGTACATTTCGCAATGATGAAGAAAGCAGGTGATGTCCGACGACACCCCCGTGAAGTATTCCGGCTGAGTGATCAACTTGGGCTTCACGTTGTTCCAGGGATTGTTCGCCGCGCCCGGGGCCAACATGAAGGGAGGGATAGGGTCCAGTGGAGGAGGTACCGTCGGTGGTACTGGTGGCTTGGGAGGCCTCAAGAGAGACCTCAAGTGCGGATTGTCGCCGGGAGGCAGGTACCCCTCTGGGTACTTGGACGGTGGTGCCAGCAGTGGCGGTCTTGGAACGGCAGGGCCTTTCCCCTTGTTTGATGGTCTGGCTCCTGGGTCATCCCAGTTGTCGTCGTCATCATCATCCGTGCCCCCCGCACCAGCCATAAAGTCCATTGTTTCCAACGGGTTTGGCATCGGTTGGGGGCGTCGATAGGGTTCGCACCCTCGTTGGCTCGCCTCGGGATGCACCTGGCTCCAGACGAGCGCCGCTCGATGCCACGTCTCGACCTCCAAGATGTTCTTCATGAGGTACACATCCCCCATGTACCTCGCACCTCGGTAATCCTCTCCTGCCTCAGTGAACAGCCACTGAGGATCTTTCTCCATGTCTTCCATCATGATTTCGTACAATCCTTCCCATGGAAGGATATTGAATATAGCGGGGAGTGGTGCCCCAGGCCTAGTGAGGACCGTCCTTACGGCGTCCATCACTTGTGCCTCCAATGTCACATTGGGGGGCCTACTCGGCATCCTTCCCCTTCTTCCCCTTTCCGGTGAGTCTGTTGACTTCCTTGTTCCTCCGCCATCGCCCAATATCGGAGTCCTTGTCTGTGATCTCGGACTGGTAAGCCTCCCAGGCTCTTCGACGCGCCTCGAGGTCGGTTCCGACACGTTCAACGTGTCCGGCATACCTGAGGGTGGCAGCATGCTGTCTGTTCTCGACCTCGGCGGGGGTGGCGTCGGGTTCGAGGGGGAGGTCATGATAATCGGGTCCGACGAGGGCGGCAATTTCAGCCCTCCAGATGAGTGCGTCATTCGCTCTTGCGGCGTCCATTCAGGCCTCTGCTTCTGGGGAGAGCCAGGCATTTCTAGGGATTGCGAGCGACTCGACAAGGGTGTGGTAGAGTAAGGGCCAGGGACGTTGGTATCGAGGGACGGGGTCGGCAAATGCTCGACCCGCGACTGACGGGGTAAAAGGGGTGACGGTGGCAAGGTCCCTGGCTCCGGCAACTGTGTCAAGTTCCTCGGGGTCGTAATCCGGGAACTCAGCCCAGAGCTGCTGATCCGTCAGTTCAGGCCTGGCGACGGGGGCAGGGAGCGAGTCAGCTTCTGGTAGGGCAGGGAGGGGCCGCTCGGTCGACTCTCTGGCCACAGAAGCCTCTTCCCCTGTGTCGGCGTAGACCCAACTGGTACTTGGGTACCAGGTGACAGGGGGCCCCCTGTTAGTGGGCCAAACACGTCCATGGGGCCTTGCTCCATCTGAACTGGGGGTAGACGTGGTGGAGGCCCCAAGGCTAAGCTCTCCGGGATCATCGTCGAAGTCATCTCTCTTTCCCTTGTCGTACCTCCTTCGCTCACTTCCCCAGTCGGTGTCTGTCCACTTTGTCTGTGACCTTCCACTCCAGCTGTCTCCAGTATAGGTTGCATCCTCCTCCTTGTTCGGGTAGAGGTCACCGAGGAGGTCTTCGAGTCAGATTCTTTCGAGGTCTGAGAGCTCGTCCCCTTTGAACTCGGTGTCAGGGCTTTCTTCGCCCTTGTCCAGAGACCTGGTGTCTTGTCATCCCCTTCCATCTGTGCTTGACTCGCCTTGGACTGGAGACTGGTCGAAGAGACCTGGTAGGGGCAAGTCTCCTCTGTCAAGGAATACGCCCCGGGTATCTGTGATGTCGACGGAGTTGACTGACTCAGCGGTAACACTCCTGTAGGAGTCAGTGCTCGATCCAGAGGATCGCGAGCTGGGTCGCGATGATCCATAGAGGGATTCTCCAGGTCCCCCGGAGACATTGGATTTGACATCTTGTATGGTCTGTTGGGATGCCACGGGAATGTGTATTACCGGCGGTGGGTAAGCGGGAGTGCTGGGAACGTAGTGGAACGGGAGTTGTGCACGGACTCTCCTCTGTTGTCGAAAACAGCGGTGTAGTCGGTACAAAATAATGGACAAGAAAAAGAGTATAAAAGTCGCGAAGACGGCGGGAATGGCGTCGGACCAGGGCATCCGTCAGTGAGTCTATTCTTCGTACAGTCCGATGGTTACGATTAACCATGCGACTGTTAGAACGGGATAGAGTTCACTAGTCGTTATCAGCACGATGATGGCTGATATTACGACCGCTTGCACGATGACAGGGAACGGCATCAGTTTGGAAAATGGTAGGTGGGTTTCAGAGTCGGGTGATCCCAATGTGGAGTCCTATGAGGTAGGCTGCGAGTAAGAGGCCCAGTAGGTAGAATCGGCACAGAAGGATAGTGATTGCTACTCTCGCTAACGCTGAGGCTAACGGGTCTTGCAATAGGAAACGCAGAACCAGATAGGTGACTGCAATGAACAGGATATATGGGTGAATGTTGGGCAATATGTGTCGAGCTTCGGCTAAATGTTAACAACCAACTAATCGTCGACTTAGATCATACTAGGATCACCACTCGCACTTTGGTGGTAGATACTCTAGCAAGTCAAAGGCGATGTCAAAGTCGACTGTGGGCACGTAGACGCGAAGAACGGAGTTTGAGTTGGGTAGATTAAACCTTAGCCGAAGCTGGGGTTTAGACCAGTGAAGGCTCTACTTAAATACAAGTGACTACGCTAATAATAGTACAGTGAGAAATGATCCGTAGGGATCGCATATGAGTAATCAAGCTGAGTAAAACGAATAAAAATGAATAAACCATAACATTTTACCAGATAGCTAATTCCCCAGCCACCACACCAACATACTATTTCAATCCCGGCAATATTGCTTAATGCTGCCAATTATCCTTCCCCACTTGTACTCCACATCAATTACATGCCTCTTTCACTAATTCCACCAGTCTTCTTTCATTAATTCTGCCAGGCACCTGATTGTCGATCTCACGGATTTAGAATCCCATCTGATTGCCTAGCACAGCTGCAATTCCGCAGCACAGCCACAATTCCGCAGCTCAAATAGCAATTCCGTGGCATTAGCTCTAATGCGGTGACCTTTCCTCAGTCTTTACTAAGGCTATTATACCACCAAGAGATTGCTGCAAGCATCTACTTCAGTACACTTGCTTCAATGTACTTTGCCGCAGCAACACAGCAGCTCAAAATTCCGGAGATTGGTGGCATTCTTGCTAATCACTTCATCTATATGCGGAAAAGCCATATGGGTGCTGTTACTTTCGAACCACAGTACACAGTAAAACCGTGTGGGTGCTGTTACTTTAGAACTCTGGGAGCATGTGTTTTGTATCATTTCTTACTAATCTATGTACTACAGACTTACTAAGGACTCGCTTCAAGTATTCTAAATTTATTCCAGACTCATAGTATAAAAGCTAGTATACATCACGGAAAATGGGGAGTTGCTAGACACGGAAGTTACTGGACACTAGCCATCATCCACGTTATCGACCACCGTTATCACTTGTACTCGCTAGGAGATAGACAATAGCAACATAGTCACTCCAAGTTATACTCTCTGTCACGGCTTTTCTTCTAACGGTATTGGTGTATGCTCATATTGTGCCAATACACAGAATTTGGTGTCCACAACTCGCTTTTATCTTTTAATCCGCCAGCATCGTTTCACTTTCACCAGCCAGGATTGTTTTCATCAGTTTTCACCTTCTATGTCACCATCGTTTTACCCAGTTCAGTTCAGGATTGTTACGTTGTCACAGTATATGTCGAAGCGGACATAGACGGTTATGCTCGGTCATGAGTTGCTTGCAAATCGGCCAGGTGTGGACAAGAATTGGCGTGTTTATTGATACGAGAAGTATCTAAATAGTAAATCAGTATGAGGAACAAGGAGACCACTTACTGGGCTCAATTCTGAAGGCTCGGGGGCTCGCTCGATGGCTCAGTGCTCGTGGTGTAAGGCAAGAAAGGTAAAAATCAAATTTCCATGTCAATCGGATACAAATGTGGAAGAGGGGGTAGCCGCACATGTTCTCTTGTGTCGCCAGAGCCCATAATTGATAGATTCATGTATGTAGATATATTATATAACAAAATGTGTCAGAAGAAAGCGAATACCTAGCTCAGTTACCTCAACCGCAAGCAAGACTAAACCACCTGGGATATGCGCAACTATGGCATAGGAAGAGGTGCTGCCCCGCTCAGCATACGAACGGTGGCCCATGCCATCATTTCTCAATTCCCAGCACGCTCTGAGGTGATGTCGTCCACCATTGGTGTTGGTCTTCACGTCGGATGGGGTAGGGAGGGGATTGATGATGAAACTCAAAGAAAGGAAATCAGAAACGGAAAATGAAGACAAAACGAACCAATATATCTATACAATGTTCATACAACCAGTACCAATCTTTCCGCCAGCGTTTGAAACAGCTCTTTTGTTGGTGAGGCGAGCTACCTCAACGTTGGTGTCTTGGTCTTGAGCATTGATGCCCAAAGGCAGAAGTATGAGGAATGCGTGCTCATTGATCCCAGAGCTACACAGTGATGCATTGAAGAAAATATGAATCTGTAAAGGAGAATGGCAGCAAAACAGAGTACATGATGGTGGAAGGAAGGAAAGACATGTATCGAACCAAAAAAGGAAGTACAAGTCAGCCGGCCCGAGACGTCCAGTCTACAAGCACAGCAACTCATACTACCACAACATCCCTGTGTGGACTCAGATTAGGATCGTTATTGCTGCCAGTAGCATCTGTCATGGAATTTCGGTCAACAGCTTCAGTATAGGATCATCAGTCACGGTATTTGGTATCTTGCTGTCAGTTTCAGTATAGGATAGTCTCCGTGTAGACTCAGGATTAGTATCAGTTTTGTTTTGCTGTCGTTAACCTCAGTATAGTTTCAGTTTCAGTCCAGCCCAGTCCCAGCCATCGTTTTGCCATCACTAGTTCCCCCTCATATCATCGCCAGCCAGTCTTATCTTCGTTTTACCGCCAGTTTCTCGTTTTTCGACTACAGTCTTCGTCTCTTGCCGTCACGGTATTTGTTATCTTGCCAATGGTATTTCTCTTTGACAGCATTTTCTCTAATTCCGTCAACATCGCCCATGGCTTTTACTAGTTAAATTGCTGTCACTTCGTTCACAGTTTGCTGGTATTCCCAGTTATACCGGATTCCGTTCCTTCTCGTCTATCAAGACCCTTCCCGGCTTACAGCCAACATTTTCTAGTACTCGATCATTAAGGGTACTACTTCGCTGACTGAAAAGTCGCAGTGTATACTTGCATTCTTGAGGAATTCATCGCACGGAGGTGCACTGAAACACTCACACAACAACAAAGCCTTTATTGCTGCTACGTGCCATTTGCCATGAACTCCTCTAGGGTTTTGGTTTTTGCCATTGCCATGGAAGTTTAGGCTCATCAACGGAGTGCCTACATATG
The DNA here is from genome assembly GCF_030435595.1 of Desarmillaria tabescens. NCBI lineage: Eukaryota > Fungi > Basidiomycota > Agaricomycetes > Agaricales > Physalacriaceae > Desarmillaria > Desarmillaria tabescens. The sequence continues at coordinate 19,347 of NW_026848505.1, forward strand.
TAGTATAAGTCCGACCAGCAGTGGATAAGTGCATACCATGAGAAACTAAATCCTTTGCCGATGCCGTCGAATTGCTTATTTTGATGCCAGCTCGTCTTTTGACTCCTTGACCTCCTCAATCTTCGTGTCCTTTCCTAATTCTTCTTCTTTCTCAGCATCGGTGAGTAGTTGGCAAAGACATTGCACAGGGATCTTCTTGTGGGGGGGTAGTTTGATGGGGATCCATTTTGCCTTGTCCTTGGGACATTTATGGTCCTGGGTCCAACCCGTATTCCCACACTTGAAGCACCGCTTCTCGCTTCAGAGCTTGTCAATTTCCATCAGCTGCCCAGCTCCTCCATATGTCGTCCCCGTCGCATCCTTCTTATCGCCAGAATGCCCAGAGCTACTGGCTTTTCCAGACAACTGGTTTTGATTGCCTCGACCAGAACTATTGTTCTGGGAGGGCTTATTGATGGTCCTTTGCGTAAGACCATACTGATAGTTTGTGTCGATCCTCTCAATCTGACACTTCCACTCTGCGTAGGTGGTGGGACACTCGTTGTCCCCATGCATGATGGTGGTTATGACTGTGGGCCTTAAGGCTGCTTCAACAGTCTCAAACATCTGCTTCTCATCGTCGAACTCCTCACACTCGTGGGCCATCTCTTCAAATTTTCCAAAGAACTCCACCACTGACTTGAAGTCCACTTGGTGAAGCTTCTTCCACTGCTGCTTCTTGATGGCCAGCTCGGCCACCTTGTGGAATCTTCCTCGCATGGCTTCTCTGAACTCATCCCATGATGGCAACCTCCAATGGCCTTTTCATGTCTGGAACAGGTGGTCTTGGTGCACCCACCATTCTTGGGCGTTCCCTCATAGATAGGACTGTGTGAAGGTGATTCAATATGGGTTGATCCTGGCCATGTTAAGTGAGTAGTGTCTCGGGAACACTTCGAAGTACATCTCACAGTGATTGAAGAACCTGCGGATGTCTGAGGATTTCCTGTAGAAGAACTCTGGGACTGTGATCAACTTCGGTTTCACATCATCCCATGGGTTCTGGTCAGCAGGACCGAGTTGCCATGCTGGCAGGGTGTCAGGCAGCGAGGGTGGTATCGGTGGCAATGGTGGATTGGGAGGCCATGGTAGTGACTGTAGGTGGTGATTGTGGCAGGGCAATGGGTACCCCCTGGGTCGATTGTGATATGGGATGGCCGGTGGAGGTCTCCATGGTGGAGAACTTGGGGGCATCTTCTTCCCTTTGCCCTTGCTTGTGGATCCAGCCTCACTTCCACCACCTCCTCCTTGCAGTCCTTCCATCTCCCATGGGTGCGGCATTACCATGGGTCGTCTGTAGGGTGCACAGCCCTGCCATTGATTTGCATCATGGCACAGGTTCCACACAATGGTGGCTCGGTGCCAGACTTCTACTTCGACAATATTGCACATAAGGATTGCGTCTCCCATGTTGCATGCATCATGATAGTCCTCCCCTGCCTCCATCATCATCCATTGTGGGTCTTTTACTATGTCTTCTGCCAGAATGGCATACAGCTCCTCCCACATCAGAGACCATAGCATGATGGGCACAGTCGTCACAGTCCTAGTGAGAACTGCTTGGACCTGCCTCATTATCTCAGGACGAATCTCTTCGTGCAGCAGTAGGTGCGGCATTCCGGGTCCTTCGTGCTCTCCACCTTCCAAGGTCTGAGTCCTCGTTCCAGACTTCATTGCAATAGTCATCAAGGGCATCGTTTCTGGCGATGTCATTGGCACCTGCTTGTCTTGTGGCATATCGTAGTCTTCTTCCTGTGAGCTCCATTCTTTCTCATACCTCTGCATCGGTGGCATTGGGCTCGAGAGGAAATTTGAAGTTTTCTCATATGGCATGCTCCTCGAACTCAGTGATGCGTGCCTCCCACGCTCTTGCTCTGTCCATTCAGGCTGCTCGAGCTGCAAGGAGCCGGGCATCTCTAGCATTGAAGTTGGACTTGACGACCTCATGGTGGGGCAGAGTCCATGGTCACTGGAGGATAGGGAGGGGGGCCTGGAACACCCTTCCTGCAACTGATGGGATGAAAGCGGGGATTGGGGAGACTCCACGGGAGGTGGGAGGTGTTCAAGGGATGCTCAAGTCGTCATCCTTGTCATCCTTGTCATCTGGCCAGGGTGAGCCCTGTGCTGCAGAGATGAAGGTGGTGGTGTCAGGGTTGTGGGACTCAATTTCATCCCATAGCTGCTGCTAGGTCACAGGGTCGAGTATGACAATTCTGTCGATCCCGACCCAGGGCTCAGTACTTTCTTCTGTGGAATGGGAGGCAGAGGGCCCCGTGGTGGGCTGCTCCTCAGACCCTTTGGCTTCTTCAGGGGCGAAGACCCACCCAGTAGAGGGATACCAAGCGATTGGTATGCCTCTTGCTTCTGTCTCTCTCTGGCCACCTGCTGTCATGAATCACCCCTATTTTTTGCTTATCTTATCTTATCTCATCAACTCATCATTCGACTCTCGTCATCATTCCTCATACCTGATCTGCATCATTCATGACCTGATCAATCACACGCATGATCCACTGTTCACACGCATGATCCGTTTGATGGCCCATAGATCCAATCACATGACTATGGGCCCAACCCTCCTTCAGCCAGTCACACTTCTTTAGGTTGACTCTGATCACATCCTAGGACAGACAGGAGGCCACGCATACCTCCCAGAAGATAGCGCCATACGAATGCTAGTCTTCTTACTTACAGAGGGCCTTCTAGCATACCAAATGTACCAGCCTAGAAGACAGTGATGCTTTGGGACGGGTACCTATTAGAATATACCGCAATGTATTTAAGTCTAGCCTTGCTGTGGTCTTACACTCCAGCTTTGGCTAAAGTTATACACTCCTAACTTTTCATGCAGAAACTCCCTGCTTATCAGGCTAAGGACTATTGTCCCTGACTTAGTGATTGCAATGCCCTCTTCCCAACTGAATCACTGAATGCGAGTGACAGTTTAGAGGCAAACGTTGAACAATCCAAGTTAGTGCGTTACAATTAGCCGAAGCTTGCTTCACATACCCTCACTGTCAAATCAACGGTTACACTGTTGTTCTACATAATCCTGTTATGATTGGCAGTGATAACAGTGGTCATACTGTTAATCATAACCAGTACTTTCATCAGCAACCTCCGACGGTGACCGTATGAACTTTGAAGACTACGAGACTTATTATTCCACAGCCACCCTCGAATCCACACTCCTCCTATACGCTTACGAGCTAGAACGAACACAACAAAGAGTACCGACCCTCCCGAGCGAGCGAGTAACAGACTCTAATGAATCCTCAATCGGACACCTCACTCCCATCAGACTCCGCCCAAGCACGCCGCAGCCCTCAGTCTCGGAAGATGACCGAGTCCTCTCACAGCCAGACATGGAAGGGCAAAATGACAGCAGGGGCAAAGAAATTAGGCCTACCCTTGTGGAAGAAACCCTCAGATGACACAACCTCTCTCCAAACAATGACAGAGACAGTCCCGGAGAGCAGCTATACATACAAGAAGCCTGAAGGATCTACATTGATGTCGCTAGAGGAAGAATCCTCACCGACCGAGGCCATGAAATACGTCTCCCAAGTACAACACCAGAAGCAATTGAAGGAGAGTGGGTATGACCAAATGCCAGGTGCGATGTGGGAAGCAGCAGCGGCGGCCCAGATAGTTCAGACCCCAGAAGTGCCCGGTCAACAGACGAGCATAGCCAGCGGTCCTGGGGAGAGCCCGTTGTGGCCAGAAGCGGCGCAACAATGGAAGGCGAGTCAAGGGATATGACGAGGGATTCCCCAGAGCCAAGAATCCAAGGCCCTGGGTCCCCGACCAGCTCCTCCAGCTGGCTATCCTGGTACTCAGTAGATGGGACTCGATGAGTCCACAGGATTGACACTCCACGACATTATACGTCACCAATCCCTGGCTCAAGTCGATACATTCCAGACCCTCCAATCCAACCTGACCCCAGAGAGCTCAAACAATGGGCAGAAGAGGAACATCATGCCCCAGCCAGGAACACGATTACCATTGCAGACCTCAGAGCCTGGGCAAACACCTTCGGGGAGCCCACAACTGCATGAATCTCACCAGTCGAGGCCACTTCATCCATTGGGGGAACCCTCGACACTATCACCGAGGAAGAAAACCCTATCCCTCTCCAACTCCCAAGACTCTCTGGGGCCCAGACCCCATACTATCCCGATGACAAAGACCCATGGGGAGAACAGACAGATACCAACAAGCTCCTCGAGCAACACCCCCATGCTGACTCCCCACCGTGGGAGCGAAGAATCTTATTTGCAGACACCAACGAGGAGGACACTGTCCTCTGGTGGTTCACAGGAGCCCAATCCCTTGCCAGAACTACTGATGTATCGAATCTCGTCGAGACAGAGCTCAATCAGGCAGATCTCGCAGATTGGCCTCACTGCAGGTGCTGGATCTGCCGACGACTATGGAATCTGGCCTGAGCCCGACATAACGAAGTTGGGCCCGACCCAGAGCTCGAACCCTTCCTTACCCCTGAACTGACCTTCTATGTTGAACCCCCATTCATCTCCCAAAGAGAGCTACAGTGGTGGGTCTATGATAGAGAGGACTTCGAAGCCATATTCGAGAACTATTGAAGATACTTCACATATGTCTGGAACTGGAACCAGATATGGATCGACGGAAATCCCTATCTCTTACGATATGAACCCATCTTCCACCCAACCGATCATCTCGACCGATTGGACTTGCGGATTAGAGCCAGGATACAAATCGACAGGCTCACCCATGCGGGAGAATATGCAAACAAAACCCCCTTCAATGAGGAGGACAATGAGTTTGTCCAGGGATCCAGCAATAGACCCTACCGACGAAGAACTCTACAGGATGAACTGGGACCAGTTCTGGTGGCATACGCACGACAAACTACTCCACGAAACATACTGGTCCACCACCCCACAGGGGCGAGCCTATCAACAGGCTGAGCCCGGCTCCCAATTAGAAAGGGACATTCTATCACAAGAAACTCAATATATTGCTATATACTACTGGAATATCCTACACCCCGACCGGCAACTACTCTAAGGAGGCCGTTATGAAATCCCCAGTATTGAAAGTTCAGAACTGGACTTTTCAACCCTAGGAATTCTCCAAACCACCACCGCTGTTACAAGGCCTGGTGAGACTTCAGGACTATTTGCAGGTGGAAAACAATTAGACCAACACCTCTGAAGCATGGGAGGCACTGCAACGACCCCCACCTCCGGCAAAGGGAGTGGGCCAGCACCTGCTGCACCTGGAGGAGGAGGTGGCGGACCAGGTGGAGGTGGAGGTGGAGGCGGTGGAGCGCCACCCCCTCCAGCGGTGCCACCTACACCGCGTAGTGATCAAAATCTCCGATCACTTCCTCGCCCTGCAAATCCACCACTACCACCTGACCCACCGCTTGGATGGGCAATTACGGCAGGACAGCCTAATCCTTGGGGAGACATTAAACCCACACTCATAGAAAAACCGGACAGGTTCTATGGAAAATCCCATGACCTCGACCAGTTCTTCAGCGATTGTGATGCTTACTTTGAAACATTTTCAAAGTACTTCTCCCTCAATGCGACATATGGGTACAGACCCAACCGAGTAGTATTCGCAGCATCCCTATTCAAGGGACACACTAAGCAGTGGTGGGTAGACCAACGACAAAAATATTGGGACTCCCACAACTCCCGTCATTGTTACCCTGCATGTGTAACCTTTGAGGAAGAAGTACGAAGACGATTCCAAGAAGTGGTGGAGATCGAGATTCAACGAATCGAGTGGAAGAAGCTCCAACAGTCACAATTTAAGTCAGCGGTGGAATTCTTCAACAGATTCGAAGAGTTAGCCATAAAGGTGAAACGATTTGACAACATGGACCAAATGGAAGAGGTGGTAAAACTGGCCATTCGACCTCGCGTCAAAGAAGTCATCATGGGAAGTGATAATCGCTGACCCCAAGGCTACTACGAATGGAAGGACAGAGTCAGCCATATGGACGAGAACTACCGAGTAGGGGTAGCCGAGCATGGGGGTCACCCCACAGGAACCGAGGGGTCCAAATTGGGATCTGCCGGACAAGCCAGCACCTCAGGGGGAGGCAGAAGCAATAAAAGAGACGCTACTGGAACCACCTATGGGGGCAAAGGCAAACCCATGGACATCGACCGTCTCAAGAAAGAGAGGCGATGTTTTCGATGTGGTAATATGGGACACATCAGTCGGGACAACAAATGCCTGACCGACAAGTCCAAATGGTGCAGCATGAAGAAACCGAAGTCAACACCCTTCACAAAGAAAGCGATGCCATTCACACAGCGCCTAAGAGCCTTAATCGAAGAAGCTGAACAGGAGGAAACCCCCGCTATGACAAAGGTCAAAGAGGTAAAAGAAGAGTCGACCGAGGACTAGGTGATTCACCTCGGTCGACCAGAACTTGTGTTTCAAACAGTATGCATCCTATTATGAAATTTAATGTTGATACTTTACATGTAGGAACTACAACGGACAATATACTTATTTTGTCATGTTCTCAAGAAACCCAGACTGAATCACAGGGTGATATTTGCCAGGACGATGCCTGATCCCAAACTCAGCATGACGTAGAACAGGATTCCCGCCTTCGCATTGACCAGGACTAGTCAATCGATAAAGAACCTCACCCACCAAGTCCTCATGTGGGAGACTCCCGAATATCGGAAGTCGATTCAACAGGCAATAGACCCTGAGTATATCTACCTCGAGGAGCAAGCCCAAGCAGCTTAATGGCAACAGGCTTGGGCAGGCCACAACATGTGGTCAACCTTCCAGTGGGCTGGAGGGGAGAGAAGATCCCAAACGGTCGGACGGAGAGGCCCCAAGTGGGGGACGGATGGAACCCAAACCCGAGAACAAACCGGAGCAAGGAGGCATGTGGCAGGCAAGTCGAGAATCCTGTTAGGATTCGTGCTGGCTTGTCGGACAAGTGCTCAGAGAACGGGGAAACCAGAAAATTCCCCTGCTCTGAAACACCTGACCCTGGGAGCACATGTCCAGGTAAGGAATGGGACGAAGCCGATGGTGATGAGTGCCTAGCGGACCCAAACCCGAACTGTTTTAAAGCAGAAGGAAAACCCTCGAGGGACACAAGCACTTCAGTTCTCACCGGATCGACACTGAAGGGACCAAAAAATGGAGTACGAGGGATTTCCTCTGTCGATACAACAACTGTATCAGCAGTGAACCCCACTAGGTGCAACTCGTGCGCAACTCCAGAAACGAGCAAGCGAACCGCTGCTGCTGGTGGCGGTGGATCAAGAACGAGTAGGCCCCTCTGTGATGGCGGGGAACCTCTCGGAAAAGCGGAGGGCCATGCTGCAGGGATGATAGAAGCCTGCAGCATAATAGAGCTACCGGATGAAGGTTTGGCAGTAACCTCTATCACCCCTGGAAGCAGGATCGACACCCGAGCTCGGACCAAGCTCCCAGTGGGTGAGAAGACCAAACTACCTGGTGCGGGGAAAGTTCCAGATGCAACAGAGAGGCCCTCACGCCAGGGACAGGCTGAGCCCAGCCGTCCTGGGAACAATTGGCCAACAACCTGGGCCGCCACTCCTACCCCAATTGTAGTAACGGCTCATGTTGGAAAAGCAGCTGAGGCGAGGAGCCAGGGGGATCCTGCATATGCAGAACCTCCTGGTGAGCCAATATGTGTGCATCCACGAAGGGTTACCCAATGCACTCCCAGGATAAAGGACAAGGGTAAGGACCCTTTGAACAAGACCTCGCAGGGCAAAAGCCATACTGCTCGAGGTGAAGACCTCTCTAGCGACCAACTCCTGCATAGGGCCCATGGAGGCCTGATGACCAATTGCCGTTGAGAAACTAATCAAACCCAGGTAACTATTACTGAAATCCCTGATGACAAAGACGATTTCAGCTACCAACAAAGTTTACGGAACTCTCAAAAATCCGGACTGTGCGGGCCATCCCCGAGTGGAAAAGACCTTAGTAGCACAAGCGAACAGGCAGGAAGCTCAGTAACTGCAGAAGACCAAAGGGCCACAAATCCTGCAGTGAACGGTGACAAGGGGAAGTCCCCGACGCCGAAAGAGGGAAACCTCGAGTACTCGTCAGAGGAGTACCCTTTGGACCAACAGTATCTAGAACCCTACCAATCAGTATGGGTCCAAAGAGCTATGCATCTCACCCCAGATGCTGCCAAAGCCCACCTACGACAATGGATCCACCCCCGACGCCTCGAGGAAGTAACCGACGAACTAGTAAAGGCTCTACTAGAATGTCCTCATGAAACGTGGGCAGAGACCTGCCACAAAGCACAATGGATGGCCAATCTTCAGCAGCCACCACAGTATATTCGAGGAAGGAAGGGGCAGAATGTCATCATTTCCGTTCAGCTGGAAACCTATGATACCCTGGCTAAACATCCGGTTAAAGCCTTGGTAGACAGCGGATGTACAGGAAGTGCTATTGACCGAACATGGGTCAAGGAGCACCAGATCACCACCTGAACTGCTGCGCATCCAGTACCCATGTACAATGCTGATGGAACCCAAAACATGGGGGGTGACATTACCAACTACGTCGAAGTCCGCCTCGCAATCGGGGATCATACCGAACGAATAGAGTTGGCCATGGTCGATCTAGGCACCACACCAATCTTTTTAGGGCATGATTGGCTACAACACCACAACCCCCTGATCGACTGGAACACTGGAACTGTCACCCTGGCATGGTGTGATTGCCGGAAAATTCTATTCTGCCTACCTGATGAAGACCTGAGCCAACGATGGGGAACTGAAGTCGAAGAAGGGGATAAAATCCTAGTGATAGATTTTGAACAAGCATTCCATGTACGAGCCATGGGGACTAAATCTACCAGTCTAGCTGCCCAGGCCCATCTCAATAAAAAAGAAAAAACTTTTGAAGAAATTGTACCCAAAGTCTACCGAGACTTCATAGATGTGTTTGCCAAAGAAAATTTTGATGAATTACCCCCATGAAAGCCATGGGACCATGCCATTGAGCTAGTGCCCAATGCCAATGCCAGCCTGGATTGCAAGGTATACCCCTTGAATCCTCAAGAACAAAATGAACTCGACCACTTCCTAGACGAAAACTTGTCAACGGGAAGGATCCAACCATTGAAATCCCCCATGGCCTCACCTTTCTTTTTTGTCAAAAAGAAAGACAGAAAACTATGACCCATCCAGGATTATCGCAAACTTAATGAAATGACCATTAAGAACCGATATCCTCTCCCACTCATATCAGAGCTAATGGACAGGTTACGGTGATGTGCTCAGTAACGGGCAGCATGCAAATGAAACAAGCGTCTAGATCATCAATCTAGATACTAAATCACACACACACACACACACTATCACCAATGTATATAAGTTCAAGGGTGAGTATGATAGAAGCACTCACGATGTACTTAGATTTAGATAATCTAATGGGGTTTTGTCTGAAACCAACTTCAATTCTTCTTTCGATGTGTTTTACACAAAGTACACTAGTCCGTGATAGCGGGGTTTTATGAACTTGTTTTGTAAGGTATAGTCGAGCAAGTTATACTCGTTTCGACGTTGTCTAGAAGAGCTTCTAGTGGACACTTCAAATAATCAAACAACCAAAGACTCCGAGATCTACAAAGAACACACAGGTTCTGACTTCAAGTACAAGACTTGCAAAGAGTACACAGACTCTGGAGTTCCTTGAACTCGACGATTGTTTGAACTTAAAGTGTTCTAGGGCTTATTTTACTTCAACTAGATGAGGTCTTTTGACTTAAAGTCGACTCAGCGCATCTAGATCACTAATCTCGGAGAGAGAGAGCACGAGGCCTTTGTCCATGGAGCAGTTCAATTAACTAGCAAGGCGCAAACACGGGGATGGCTCTACTTCCTACTTAACTCTTCTAGATTACTGTAGCCACCCTTATGGGTTGACTTTGGTAACTTAATTCACTTCAGTCGAGGATATGCAATAAAACCAGTGATTGATTAGGTAGCTATACAGGCTACTAGCACAAACGCAGGGGAATGCTTTCCTGCCGTTATGCGTCTAGTCACTGCTAATTTATACGATTCGTGTTCTAGGTATAGGAGCCCATATCTACAGTAATTATGGTATGAGCTTTGGAATTAATACAAACAGTGAGTCACTATCCTACAAGTATCACGCCATTCCGTAGTTTCTATTCAGTTCAACGTGACTGCGCCGGGTTATTCTGTCGCCGAGGAGTGCCCTACTAGTCCATGGGTGCTCCTTCTCCCATCTGCAAGGCTTGCCACGCGCCGTATGTATGGAATACTGCGGTATGCGCAGGATCTCGAGGATGTAACCACCGATCGCGATCGACTGCAGGTCCGAGATTATATTCTGTTGATCACTGTGCGATCAAGGTCAGTCATCTCGGTACCCAATGCGGCTATTCATTCTTCCAAGGTTATTCCTTTCCTATCCTGAGTTGACCTCGAAAGCTGATCTGTTTCTTGACTTAGCAAGTTTCCTTGACAGGTTCTTTCTACTCGTCGAGGTGACGAGGCATCTAGTTCATTCCATTCTTCAACTTCTTGGTTTTTATACTCCATACAGATGAGTCCCTGAGATTTGACTGTAATAGTCTTGTTTAGGTAGGGCTTAGCTTGGCGTGTTGACGGCTGGTAGAATTGACTCTTCGAGACATCGTTTCTAAGTCTGTTCTGTACTGCCATGCTTTCATTCTTTATGTAGTATTTAGCTACCAGTGCGAAGCCTCCACTGTAGCTCTCTGTACCACTTGTAGCTTGCATAAACTGATGTAAAATCGCAAAATCTATGGGTAGCCTGATACCAGGCATATCAACGGGGCGCCAAGTACTACACCAAACTAGATGTAAGATGGGGATACAACAATGTTCGCATCAAAAAGGGCGACGAATGGAAGGCGGCCTTCCGTACCAATTGAGGCCTATATGAACCCCTTGTCATGTTTTTCAGGCTCACGAACTCCCCCGCAACCTTCCAATGGATGATGAATGACCTTTTCAAAGACCTGATAGCTCAGGGATTGGTCAGCATCTACCTGGATGATATACTCATCACCACCAAAACCAAAGCAGAACACCGAACTGTAGTTCGGAAGGTTCTGCAAATACTTCGAGCAAACAAACTCTTCTTAAAGGCTGAGAAGTGCGAGTTTGAAGTAGAAGAAACCGAATACCTAGGAGTAATTGTCAGTGAAGGATCCATTAAAATGGACCCTGTCAAAATTGCAGGAATCCTGGACTGGCCGACGCCAACCAAGAAACAGGAATTACAATCCTTCTTGGGATTTGCCAATTTTTACCGCTGATTCATTTGGCACTATAGTCACCATGTCAAACCTCTAACCCGACTTACTGGGAAGGAAGCATGGACATGGGGAAAGGCGCAACAAGATGCCTTCAAAACCATTAAACAACAATTTTTAGAAAATGTCGTTCTCACCATTCCAAGTAACGAAGGGAAATTCTGAGTAGAGGCAGATGCCAGCGAAGGCGCCATTGGTGCCATACTGTCCCAGGAACAGGCTGATGGAAAATGGAAACCCGTTGCATTTCTCTCCAAATCCCTTTCCACCACAGAGCGTAACTATGAAATCTACGACAAGGAATTGCTAGCCATCATGATTGCCCTGGAAGACTGGCACCACTATCTCATGGGCACCATACAGAAATTTGAGATTTGGATGGACCACTCCAATCTCCAATATTTCCAAAAACCCCAGAAGTTAAATCGTCGACAAGCTCGATGGGTCACTGAGCTCGCAGAATACGAATTTACCCTTCACCACAAGCCAGGCACAGCAAATAAAAAGGCAGATTTACTCAGCCGAAGGGCGGACCATGATCAGGGCAAAAAGGATAATGATGATATCATCATCCTTAAACCTGAACTCTTCAGAGCCCTGATAATGCCTACAGAAGGGGCAATTCACCAAAAAATAGCAAAGGCCACCGATAAAATTCACCTCTGGGATAAGGGAGTCTCTGACTCTCTCGGCCATGAAAAAGGAGTTCAACAGAAGGGAAACCTTCTATTCTATGATGGAAGGATTTATATCCCGAAGGATGTTCCACTATGAGGGGAACTAATTTCCTATGCCCACAACCATATAACAGCAGGACACCCAGGAATCGCAAAAACCCAAGAATTGGTACTTCACGACTACTGGTGGCCTAAAATGCAAAAGGACATAGAAAAATACATGAAGGGATGTGAGGTCTGCCAAAAAACTAAACCAGACCATTGCAAACGCGCTGCTCCCCTCCACCCTAATGCAATACCCTCGCAACCATGGGAACATATATCGGTCGACCTAATCACCGGACTGCCTGAATCCAAAGGCTACAATGCAGTCCTAGTAATAGTCGACTGATTCTCCAAATACAACATCTTTGTACCTTGTACAAAGGAAATCGCCTCTACCAGATGGGCCAAAATTCTCTGAGATGAGATTATCTGCCGATTTGGAGTTACCCCCTCCAAAATAATCTCAGACCGAGGCCCACAATTTGTGTCCAAATACATGAAAGAACTATATGCCCTACTAAATATCCAAGGCAACCCTTCCACTGCGTACCACCCTCAGACAGATGGACAAACCGAACGAGTTAACCAGGAGCTTGAAAAGTACCTGCGTAACTTTGTTAACTTCAAACAAGACGATTGGAGTGACTGGCTGCTCATAGCAGCCTATGCCCTCAACAATCGAAAACATAGCACAATGGGATACTCCCCATATAAAGTCCTATTTGGACAGGATGGACAGATATGACCCGTTGCACTCAAAGCTACAGCTACACCTTCAGTAACCACAATGGTGGAAACCCTCCACCAAACCCATGAACAGGCAAAACTTGCTTTGACAAAAGCAGCAGAAATGATGAAACGAGCATATGATCGACACCAACAACCACCCCGAGACTACCAACCAGGAGATAAAGTTTGGTTAGACACCACCAACCTACACCTGCCACGACCAGCAAAAAAGCTGGACAACAAACAAGTCAGACCCTTTGAAATAATAGCCAAGAAAGGGTCGTCAGCATATGAACTTCGACTACCGGTCAAATGGAAAATCCACAACCGGTTTAACGAAGTCTATTTGACTCCATATTCTCCCCTGAGGTTCCCGAACCAAGAACAGCCGGGACCTCCTCCTCCCGAACTTATTGAAGAACAAGAAGAATACGAGATAGAAGAACTCCTCCAAGATAGGGAAACAGCCATATGACAAGGAAAACAAAAACGAAGAAAACACATCACTGAATACCTTGTCAAATGGAAGGGATACCCGATTGAAGAAGCCACCTGGGTACCACACAGCCAACTAGCCAATGCAGAAGAGCTAGTGCTCGAATACGAGCAACACTTGGCAGCAATACTTGAGGAAGAAAACGAGGACAATGAATCGGTCACGACATCAGCGACCGAGAACTCAACTTTCTTCCTGGATTCCCTGGATCCAGCTTGCAGAACCACATCCGAAAATTCAATATACCTTCTATCACACACCGAATCGGAGGACGAATTCGACACTGACTCAGTCAGGACGACCGAGTCTTAGTCGAGGGGTAATGTCATGAATCACCCCTATTTTTTGCTTATCTTATCTTATCTCATCAACTCGTCATTCGACTCTTGTCATCATTCCTCATACCTGATCTGCATCATTCATGACCTGATCAATCACATGCATGATCCACTGTTCACACGCATGATCCATTTGATGGCCCATAGATCTGATCACACAACTATGGGCCTGACCCTCCTTCAGCCAGTCACACTTCTTTAGGTTGACTCTGATCACATCCTAGGACAGACAGGAGGCCACATATACCTCCCAGAAGATAGCACCATACGAACGCTAGTCTTCTTACTTACAGGGGGCCTTCTAGCATACCAAATGTACCAGCCTAGAAGACAGTGATGCTTTGGGACGGGTACCTATTAGAATATACCGCAATGTATTTAAGTCTAGCCTTGCTGTGGTCTTACACCCCAGCTTCGGCTAAAGTTATACACTCCTAACTTTTCACACAGAAACTCCCTGCTTATCAGGCTAAGGACTATTGTCCCTGACTTAGTGATTGCAATGCCCTCTTCCCAACTGAATCACCGAATGCGAGTGACAGTTTAGAGGCAAACGTTGAACAATCCAAGTTAGTGTGTTACACCTGCAGCCACTCCACGTCTAGCAGACTCGTCTGCACACCTGCTCTGGCGGTATTTGTGGCGGAGGCCCCAAGACTGAGCTCTCCATCATTGTCTCCAAAGTCGTCGAAGCTTGCCCTGTGAGTGTCTGCTTCTGCTGCAAGGTAGAACTCTCCGGTATTGGGGTCAGGCCCTTCTTCGCCGCCCCTGTCGTTCTTGAGGAAGTTCTGGAGCCTCCGGCCTTCTTCGTCCCAGAGGTTGAGATAGCCTCCTTCACTTGACCCCACAGCCCCTTCTTCTTCGCTTCCTGACTTGCTTCTGAAGCGAGACTGGTTGAAGAGGCCTGGTCCAGGAGCGAGCCCAGTGTCTGTGATGTTGATGGACTCTCTGGTCATGGCATAGCTGGATGATCCTGAGGAGGATCCTGTGGTTGGTTCTCGGGATGTGATAGGTTGTCCATCATGTAGCATTGGTTGTACCATGTGAGGGTACAGAACTACAGGGTATGGGACAGGTAGGTGTGGAGTGAAAGGGGGAACGTAGTGAAATGGTAATCTGGCTTGCCATTCAGTCGCTTGGGCACAACACCGGTATATGCTTCAAAAGGCAATGACCAGTACTGCTAGGGTGAACAACATGAAGGCAATGGATAGGGTTGGGAGTAGGTCCTGGATCGGCATGTGATGTCAGATAAAGGTTGTGGTGGAAAGTGCTGGTTTCTGTTGGTCCTCCTAGGATATGCTAACAGTCATGAGACTGTCCTCACGAATGTATCACAGTGACCTCTCTGGGCCAGCTATGGGAATATGGAGAATTTTCTTTGAAATGTTGGGCAGCGCCGCACACAGTACGACAATGGGCAACATGTGTCGAGCTATGGCTAAATGTTAGCCACCAATCCAACAAATAAGATCAAACAAGGGCTGCCACTCACACTTCAGTGGCAAACACACTTGCAGGTCTGTACTTGTGTAACGGACAGCGAGCGAACTTAGATAGTTGCGCAGCAAGGAAATATGACTGGGTAGAATAAACCTTAGCCATAGCTGGGGTTTAGGCCAGTGAAGGCTGCTACTTAAATACATGAGGGATGTGCTAATAATAGTATGAACCATGCGGAAAATGTATGATAGAAGTCCGATGTGAGAAATGAGTAATCATGAATATGTAAGAAAAAGAAAAGAAATGGTGAAAAAGAAAAGAAATGGTGAAACCGTAACAAGGCAGTAGGTGAGGAGGGAATAGAGGACTGAGAGCCATTCGACATAGTGACTTTGAGGATTTCAAAGAGAAGACATGCAGATGCCTTGTTATAATCTGGCTGCATGTTTTGCGATGTTTGGACCACAAATGTTGTTAATACTGCAGAGAAAAGACCAGCCTATAACACTGTCAGACTATTGGTAGCCTGACTTGAAACCTGAGATGCACAAAAACAAGGAGTATATCAATGGTGTCCCGCCACTCTGCCAACATATTGGCATCAAAATTGGCCACTTTGTCAAGGTAGATGGACCATATCCATGCATTACAGGACATCTCTTGGCCATATGGATCAAAAGGGTAGTGTGCTTTATAGTCATGTGGAGTAGCATCTGGAACCATTTAAATATCACAGCAGAACAGTCAAAGCCAATTTAACACACCGACTCCTCATGAAGATGGCTGATTCCTGTTCATTCCAAAGAATGTCCCATTTGGAGGCATTCTCTGAGCCTCAGGTTCAGTTGAACGAGTATGTTCTTCAGTTACTGAAGGCTGATTCGGAGGTGCTTCTGTAGAGTTCTCATCTGTTGTATTTCAGACTGTATCCTAGTACAATGCTTGCAAGACCTCTAGTCTCTGGGTTACAAACTCGTGAGGAGTTTGTCCATTTACTTCACATATTTATACTAAACTATGCCTATTCTAGTAATTTCTATACAATCATTCTCTTACCAATTTCTTACTCAGCATGCCGGAATGCCAGAATCATCTCGCATTTTCCAACATCATCGATGCCTGCCATACTGACAGAGATGGCATTAGTACAATCGACATCCATAGCAAACGACTTACTTGAGAAAGTGTAGTAGCTGTCAAGGAAGAAAAGGCGCTAAGCGCTTACCGTGCTACATTGGCGCCATATGCTCATGTTGTGCCACCATTCTGTAAAAGATAATATCAAGGCGTTGTCAGTAAATTGTAAGGAGTCGTGTGGATATCCGATCCAATGTAGGAAAATGTGGTAGATACAGGGTCTATCTATTGGCAGACATAGCTAGTCGAACGTTGAAGTCAAAAAATCTTGACGCGTTTCGGGCCGGTCGCCGAAACGGGAATTCTTTCAATGACTGATCCTGGCCACCCTTTCGCGACCATCTTACTTCCAGGGTTCACTTTGCTTGAAGTTATGATATCTTCACGAGGTGTGAAGAAGTCCCGTTACTCGCATATACTTCAACACTTGTTCTCGACAAAACAGTAGCAGCGAGTTAACTGATGAAGAAAGAATTCATGAACGAAGCTAACTCCTCATCTTTTCGGCAACTATCTTAGTTTGCAATACCCCCTGTTCTTTCTCACTCGATATAACTCGATTCAGCCGATCCAGTAAGATGGTTTCCATTTTCTACGTTTTCTTGCGATGGACGGTGAGAATGAAGAAATTCCTGGGATTTGGGGGTTCTCAAGCTAGCATCAATGAGCGCAGGAGGTGGATTACGTTCAACGTGAAACCCCATAGCTGTGAGGATTCCACTGTGTCGGGCTGTCCGCCACTATCGCACTGTCAGATGGTGGGAACACGAATAAATAAAAAGGAAAGGGTTCACCTAGATGAACTGGATGGAGAAATGTCACGCAACCGATGTGACTGGTTTACATCCGTATGTGCCTCGTACTCATACCGTGTCAGATACTCCTCATCATCATAGCCCAGCATACTCCGCAACTTCGGAATTACAACGATAGCCAGAACGCGTTTGAGAAAAGCCCATTGGTGGAATTGCTCTCCTGATGTCCACCGTGTTAGTCGCCAAAGACATTCCGGCCAAAGATCTTCCATGGCAGGATCTCGCGCCCACTCGTGGAGGATAACCTCATTGTAACACTTACTACAAACTCGAGATGGACGTCAATTCCCAAATTTAATTATAATTAATGACACCCGGCCTCGGATACAGCCGAGTCGCTCTTTTTCTCTCACTGCTACCATTGGCTCTTTCCACCATTCTTCCTTCTCGTCTATCGACGATCTCCAGGACTCTTCACAATGATTATGGCCTCCCTTCTTCTCCCTTCTTGACGCTCTGTAAGTGTTTTTTGCACCTGCTTGAGGCTGTATCTACCATTAGTGTTAGCTCACTTTTCTACCACCCGCAACCTCAAGACCTCAAGATCAAGGCCACGATTTCGAAAAAAAACCATGGCGAGCGCAATCACACTGACAAGGAGGACTTTAATGCTATATTGATGCCGCTCAGTGTACGCGTGTAGGGGAGGCATCTTCAAAGCCCCAACATGAAGTCAAAGGTACGTTTACAAGTCACTGAGTGATACATTTGTTCTAATCGTCCTTCCGCAGTGTACTGTTCCTTCCTGATTCTCATCAACGTCATCCTGGATTGGCAACGCTCTAACCGCCTGCCAGCGATGACCATGACATCGAATTCCTGCAAACGGAAGGACTAGACTTTACCCGGGACGATGACGGGCATCGCACACATCTTGTGGAGGGCAGCATGGCATGCTTGTCGTTCTCGACAGTGACGAGAGGTTCCAGTGAATTGTAACGGTGTAGAGAGGTGGTGGAAGGATAAAAGGAGATCTGGAAACACGCGAGATGGTATGTTCACTCACTCCTCGTTGACGTTCAGGGGTGCTCATTCTCTCCACAGATCTCGATCGCTCTAGTCAGCAAGGTGATAGCCTTGGGGAGTACACGGTGCCACCGATTTCCTCCTCGTCTGGATAACGACGTCGACCCCTCGAGACCTGGATTTTGCGCTGAGACGACGTATCGTTTTCCGGCGAGCAAGGGCCTAGCATGCGATGGCTGGCGGGTGGCGGGAATGACTCGGAAGGGACATGGGAAGGAGGATGACCACAGACGTTGGGAATGGTAAGTTACTCGCATACATTCGACTTCCTAGGCATTCACCCTCTTCATAGGTGGCGGATATCGTTCCTCTCTAGGTGTGCATGTCCAACCCCCGAGTCTTCATCGATGCCGACGTCCGTGCGCAAAGTTTCTGATCAGAGGAAACCTGATTTTGCTTCGAGACGACATACTGTCGTCTCGCGAGCAAAGTCAGTATCGGATACTGGCCGGAGGAGTGATTGAAGGGGACGGCGGTAATGACGGAGAACAGAAGAGACGGCGGCAGATGCACCGGGGACGGTAAGTCTCCTACTTTCTCGACCAATCTTAAGCGCTAAATCCCTCCTTAGCCTGATCCCGTTCCCTTCTCTTGCACGCAACTCCGCTCCTTGAATGGCGGCCCCAAGCACAAGATTTTGGGCTCAAGCGATGTCCTTCGAACACGAGAGCGGCGCCGTTGGTGGGAGTTTTGCTCCGAAATGATGTATGAGCGCTTGAGCTTCGGCGAACAAGCAGACACGTGGAGTTGGCTCGAGGCGACGTGTCGATAGCCGGCAAGCATCAGTGTCATCGAGAAGGAGGGATGCGTGTGCGTAAGTTCGGATTGTGTTCAATCTTCTTACCAGTACTCTTCATGTCAGCAATAAAGCCATTTAAGCCGTACCTTTCAATGTATATATTTCACTGTCGGCGTACGCGTTCTTCCAAAACGGCTCTTGGATACACTCAATTTATTCTGAGGGAAAAGCGATGTGAGACGTGCTTTTTTGCGGCAGGAGAGGGAACAGTTTCTCCTTTTTGTTCATGATTTCATTCCATTTAGCAAGTCTACGATACATCGCCTCCCCTTCCCAGACCGCAACCCTCCCCTGCTCAGCGCCGCATGGAACTAGTTATTGTGCGTGTTCTCACCGACCACAAGCCGGTTCAATGATGATAGAATCCGGACCTATCTCAGTAACAGGCAGAGGCATCGCCCACTGATTGAGCACCGGCAGTGAATATTCAGGTGTGATACGTAGGCGTATATGCTCGCTGTCAGCAGAGATGATATCGCTAGGTTTCGCATCCTGGAGTAAAAACACTGGGCTAAAGAGTTCACTCCTGTCGATAGAATCCAGCATCGTCCTCAAGTCCTCCACCACTAACAGAAATCAGTCAAAGGCTAATAACCCAAAAGTCGAATGCACTCACAGACACTGTGAAACCCTTCCCCAGTTTCAACTGGCTGCGAACATATACTTCGAATCTTCTTCACCTGGAACTTCGGATTCGGATCCTCGAAATCAGCCCGGAGCCATTCGACGTACAAGACCGAGTCAGTGAACAGGGATCTCTCGAGGTGTTCCCCGATATCGCGTACGTTGTCTCCGCATTCGAAGAAGGAACCAAGCCGGCCCATGAAGATCCTGTTCATGAGGGTGTGAGTGAGCTCGTGGAGAAAGGTGACTAGGATGATTGTCTGCAGAAATACAAGACAACGCTCGTCATCCGAGTCCAGGGTAGCTTTGCTTTTCTAAACAACTGTCAGATACGGTAAAGAGGGGAGAACTCGAACTGACCTCGAGGTTGAGGTACGTCGTGACAAGCTCGCGGGAAATCACAATCTCGTTGTCGCGCCAGGATCCCCAGGAACATTCAGGTGGGGTCCGGTCCTCCAATGCGATTGCAGGCGGGGTCTCCCGGATGTACGGCAGGACATAGGACAGTACCTCATCACCTGAATTCGGGTACAGGCTCTGCATGGCAACCTTGCCCTTAGGCGTCCGCCTCATGATCCATAACATCATCGTATAGCTCCCTATCGTCCCGGTGCAATATTTGGATGATACCGTCAGGTGGACTAAGATTCGTCGGATGAATTGGATGAGAGGGGAGTAGTCCCGGGTTGGGTCTGCGTTTAAGAGGCGGATTGGCTTGATGAGCGAGTTGTGGTGTGTGAAGGTTGCTTCGTCGATGGGTTCGGAGATTTCGTGGTAGTACTTTAGTTCTTCTTCTCGGGTTTGCGATGGAGGCATGGCGGTAAGTGTCTAAAGACAACGACAGCGTAGTTTCACATGGAGCTGTTTTTGCACCTGTCTCGTTTCAGTTCAATGTGATTCAATAGCATAGACAGACTTACCAAGTCACCAAGAATGTTGCAAAAGCTGAGGAAGTGCATAGTTTTTGCTGAGTTCCTTGACAATGATGAGAGTAAAAGAAAGAGTTGCGGCGGACCGAAGAACCCGTGTACGTGAGTCTGCCGATTAGTGACCTCTCCTCCGTCTACTACCACTCCACTACCGTACCCCACGCTATCGCTCTCGTACTCCAACGAATCCGGCAATGGAACATCTACTCTCAAGCCTATGGTATCTCAGCAGCTCGGGCCAGATCAGAACCCAGCTACCACAACTTGTTGCAGACGACAACCCCGACCGGTAGCATTTCACGGTCATCGGTGAAAACCAAGAGTACAGGGAGGAGATGTCTCAGCTTGAAGGAGATTGAGCAGGAAGGTCATAGGATCGGGTTTTGCATCCTTTGTCAGGCAGCTCTACTTTGGTGGGAGATTTTTCTAGGTGCGTGCTTATGTATGTTCATTCTATATATACGAATTCAAAACTAACGAAGCGTGTTCAGAGTCTCTTCTACTCAGTACATTACATCCTGAACACCCAGATGCTCAAGATACTGCAGCACTGTCCTGTCTGGACATATAGAACCTCCAGTGAAACCTGTATCCAATGTCCATAGGCGGCGCCCCCAGTACCGACTTGATGACTTGAATCTCCCCTTATATCTCGGTGCCAATCAACGTGATATGATGGATATGCTAATTCTGATCTTCACCCACGGGCCCCCTGACACGCTGCTGCAAGGTACTCGAGACGACACGCCAATTCATCATTTCGAGAGTCCTCAATAAGATTGAAGACTCTTGAGCATCTCAGCTATATATCATCGCGTATGCGAAGCACCTCAGGACCCATTATCATCAACCACACCTCACTGAGCATCATCATGGGACTCAACTCGGTGGCAATAAACGTCAAGGTGCAAAATCGTGTGCAACGCATGTGTGTGTCAGGCAGCCTCTCTTCTTTCACCACCACCACTGTTACCTACAAAGTACGCAGCTCCTTTCAGTCGTCGCAGTGTTGGTCTAGCTAACCTAGTCTTTAGGTGTAACGGAATGAGTGATATACTGATTCCGAAAATTATGAGATCTTTCGATGGTGACCGCACCGAATACCACACATTTCGAGACAACCTGATGATGTTTTTGCATTCGGATGCCGCAACCCACCCGCTATTTCCGGCCGACGACAAATCCAAGATCTTGTTTGTCCTATACCATACGGAAGAGTCAGCCATGTACTGGGCTCAGGATTACATTTCCGCCCATAGAAGCCCTAACGGACTCGAGTTCGGAACCTTTTCTGACTTTTTGCATGATCTCGACCGTACCTTTACGGACCCTCATTTCAAGGAAAAAGCCAGAATCGAGCTGAGGACACTTCGACAAGGGAAAACACATGTGCAGGCTTTTTTTGAACATTTCGAATTAACCCGGAGATATGCGGGGTATGAGGCGGAGGATCATGACGAGTTTATGATTATGCTGCTCAATCAAGCGCTCAATCATGACCTTGTCCGGAGAATCCATATTGCCATCGATCTGGCGGAGGTACCGGTGACCTTCGGATTTTGGAAGGAGAAGGCTATCCGATTCGATGATAATCGGCGATGGCAGGTTACCCAGCGGAAGGGTGCTGACACGAGCTATGGAGGGTACGGGGAGCCCATGCATATTGCAGAGATGCGCAGACGGGGTCTCTGCTTCACCTGCAGAGAACACGGTCACTTGGCGCGTGACTGCCCAAAAAAGAAGATACACGATATTTGCTCGCTGATACAAGACTTGACGGATGAGGAGAGGGATGAATTGCAGGAGATGATTGAGAATGGGGAGGTGTTTTGAAGCTATAGGGCCGCGTCGAGTACTGAGTTAATTACATGACGATACTTGGCTGGTCCGAGTTGGTAGTTACCTTGGTATGATATCTTAGTACGAACTGACAATGCAAGAGACGGTGGAGCTGGTAACAGCCTGGGCCTCAAGCTGAAGTTTGGAGTAAATCGATGCAGGTTCAAGTTGCTCCGGGCCGCCGCGGTCGCTGATTCATCTTACCCACTCAATCACTCAACCCTGGACATCCATCCTCTCCGCGTCGTTTAGATTCACGAGCCTGGTCCATCTATTCTCAAGCCTATGGTATCTCAGCAGCTCGGGCAAGATCAGAGCTCTGCTACCACAACTTGTTGCAGGCGACAACCCCGACCGGTAGCATTTCACGGTCATCATGTAAAAAAGGATTCGATTGAACGGAAAGCGGTATACCCCAATTTTATGGCGTCGTTCAGCCTGTGGATCCCAGCCCAATATCGATGTCTTTAGGAAAGGATCTCCAGCCAGAATGTTGCGCGCGATTCGAGGCGTAAAACACCATGCTACACAAGGGAATTTACATTGGCAACACAGCAATGCTGTATCTGCCGCCGTCTTTGCCATTCTCCATCATCACCACCGTCTCCTTCAGCTGGCATCAGATACTGACTTTGCTCGCGATGTCGGCTCGGACATCGACACTACTGACAACTCGACGGTTGGACACACGCGCATAGACCTAAGAAGAAGGTGCCCGCTTACCTCTCCTGGTCATCCTCCCTTCCGCGTCCCTGCGCTCCCGCCACCTGTCTGCCTGCCACACCCTAGGATGTTGCTCGCTGAACGGCGACACGTCATCTCAGCGTAAACTTATCCGGATCTTGAGGCCTAGTGCGGCGTCGACGTCGTGATAATCAGAGAGATCGCGATATGCAGGGACAGTGAACACCCCTGAACGCCAGCGAGGAATGAGGGAACTTACCACCCGGCGTGTTTCCAGATCTCCTCCTACCCCTCCTCCTCGTCCTCGAGTGCGATGGTCATATGCTTTCCTTCGATTTCTCGAAGGAACTGTTCGGCAGACAAAGACATAATCGGCCTTAAGCAATGGGGAGCGGGTCAGATGCTATTGGGGGCGTATGTGGACAGCGTTGAAGGAGGAGATTGAAGTTGCTGGTGCGCGGAAGGAAGTCACGATAAATGGACTTTCGTCAATGCAGTGGCAGGTACCGCAAGTGAAGGCAGCAAAAGCGTGCGTTAATGCTGCTTTGAGCGGTGTATAACGTCTTAACCTGAACTTTTGATAGAACGGGGTTACCCTCAAAAGCTACGCGTCGACAAGCACCCCCAGCTGCGAAGTTCCATGCACCCAAGCCCTGTTGGCCAAGACCTTATGTAAAGCGCCCTCAGTTACTTTCAGACCTGACGCACTGGTAGCCACGTCTCTCCTACGGCACATATGAAATACGTACGATTGCGTAATGTTTACTTTCACCTTCTTGTATCCTCGACCACACCTCGCAAAAGTACGATTCTCGTTTATAAAGGCGAACGTTGCATTTCCCTGCGTGCTCTCTTTCCATGGGGGCCAAGATTCGCTGCTGTTTACGCTGGACATGCATTCGTTTTACGTCATATCCAACCTTACATGTCGCATTTATCTGTACCTCGAACGCTGGTCGTGGCATTCTTGACAAGACATGCAGTATCTCGCGTTTACGATTCATTGGAACGATTTCAAGTCAAAACTGCGGCATAGACGTTCACTGCGTATCTAATTCGCCAAGGAAACAGACCCAGCCGCCTCCCTGCCGTGTTCCATCTGATCTCCACATCAAACCAACCTCCAATCACACATTCGCGTTGTACGCATCCCTCGTTCCACTTTCCAATGTCCTCCTCTTCGTCCCAACTGTGTTGGAGGAGTATCGTTCCCGCAGATGCGCCTCGTCTGCGTAGCATCACACCCAGGGACACGTCCAAGCCTTCACCAACAGCGGCGACATCCATTGAAAAGATGTACTCTCATCTTCTTCCCCAAAACAGTGTCATCCGATTGCACCATGAGGCCCATATCTACGGGAGCCTGTAATTCCGGTGCGCAAGTGTGTCCTACTTCAAAATAACCCGGATTCCCGATGCTCAAGCTGTAGCGCCCTGACGCATATTAAAGCCGAGTTACCAGCATCTGTGACCTGTCCTCAACGTTTGGCCCATAGGCAGTGTCTTATCAGTGATGAAACCTCGGCAACTCCCTGTCTCACATATCTGAGACGCATCAATTCCTACCACCATCATAGCAAAGTTCATTTTCGTCAGTATCTTTCTTGCTCCCGACATCATAAGATGGCACGACTTCCTGTCGAACTCTTCGAAAGCATCATAGCGGAGAGCTGGTACCTTCCGCTGGACAATCAAGACCGTCTTCATCTGATGAAGACATTCCCCCTCATCTGCCGGTTCTGGCTGCGTGCATACCACCGTATCTCATTCATCGACATGTTCGTCCCCTCACGCGCATATGTCGACTACTATCTCCATTTTATTTTCCTGGAAAAGGGAAAACATTCTCTATTTCGCATGGATGACTCTGAAGAAATTGTTCCCATCGCCGAATACATATCCTCCCACTGCCGTTCGATAACTGTAATCATGTCTCACAAAAATCATCCTAATCTCAGTTGGCCCTTCCTGTTCCCTCATCTCCATCTCCGTCGGGTGTCTTTCATCATTGATGACCTACGGGAGCAACCAATAATAATCCGGGCCCCGAGTAGGTTGCCCCCCAGCGTTGACGAGATAGAGATAATTTTTCCCCACAACGACTATTGGATGCACCAGATCCGGCGTCTGTTCCTTTACCTCTCAACGGAGCGGTACCTTCGATATGAGGGTTTAGTTAATTTTATATTACCTATTGTCCGCAAGGTCACCTTCAAAGGGGCCAATTTCGCCCTCCTGTTTATCGACGAGTTGAGGTGTCCGATCCTCGAGACACTCATAACTGATGCAGTTGTGGACATCGGTGAAGTGGGGTTCGACATTGTGTATGTCCAGCCTCCACCTTCAAACGCTGACTTCTTGAAGAGCATATCCAGATTGGAGCCACGGCCAGTTCCGGAAGTCAAGCAGGAGGGGCGACTGGAAGAGCTTAATTGGTGCTGGAGCATTTTGGACAGTTGGATTACAAGTTGGATCTCCTGGGTTATTGGATGACGACCGTGAACGTTTGTTATATTCCGAATCCCTCCGCCGATGCAATAAGAGAATCTCCATTTCCTACGTTTTCTTGCAATGGATGGTGAGAATGGTCCTGGTCAAGCTAGCATTAATGAGCGCAGGAAGTGGACTATGTTGTGAAAGTCCATACTTCTGAACATTCCACTGTATTGTCACTATCGCACCGTCAGATAGTGGGAACACGAATCAACAAAGAGAAACGGGTTCACCTAGATGAACCGGGAGGAGAAATTTCACGCAGCCGAAGCGACTGGTTTACATCCGTGTGGGCCTCGTACTCATACCGTGGCAAATACTCCTCATCATCATAGCCCAGCATGCTCCGCAACTTCCGAATTACAACGATAGCCAGAACGCGTTTGAGAAAGGCCCATTGGTGGAGTTGCTCTCCTGATGTCCACCGTGCTAGTCGCCAAAGACATTCCGGCCAAAGATCTTCCATGGCAAGATCTCGCGCCCACTCGTAGAGGATAGCCTCATTGTGTTCGTTAATGAGAAGCAACATAACGCGACAGAGTGTGCTGACAGAAAAGCGGGTTGCCCAATACCGCCGCTGGTAGATGGAAGACAAGGGATCCTTCAAGTTGAGCTCGAACATGATTTCTTCGTGTTCGTTCAAAGAAGGCGATAGAAGCTGTCCTAGGATGGGAGTAATCACGCCGTTCTCCGACTCTCGTGCCAGCCTGTTTGTGAACGAAAGTAGCACTGATAAGCAATGGAATGGAACCGTATATTTGGAGTTAGGTTTTGGACATATTGGTGGGCGTCGAGAACCGTGAGTATCCTGCGAACGAGTGTTTCAAGGTCGACGACAGTGGCAAAAACCTCGGAGGAAAGAAGGGAGTATAGCGTGTTGAGGACGGGTTTAAATTCTTCGGCCTGGTACTGGGTGTGTTCAATGATGTCGAGGAAAGGCTGGAAGGTGTCGATTATCTGCTTTCGCTCTAAGGCAAACACTGAATCGCACAGTCTCTGATGTATCTGAGGGATAAATACAGCCATAGCACGAAAGTGGAGAGAAGTGTCTGTAGCTACTGGCGTTTGAGTGGGATCATACTTCCAGAAAACGGATAATTTGTCAAGAATGTGCTCCTTCACCTCTTCTGTAGGCCTGTCGATAGTGGTGACATCCTCATTCTCGCCTGTAGTAGTCAGACCCTGCAAGGATTTTCATGAGCTCGAGCTCTGATTCCAGAACACCACTGCGGAGGGTCGGGGAGGAGAAAGCCACGTCGACTAGTATCTTCCACACTAATGAAGGCAAGGTGAGGAAATGGTGCAGCGGGCCTTGAAGAATTCCAAGAAAAACAGACGACGCCTTCTCGGGGCTTGTCATAGAGTACAAAGCCATTTTCAGCTGCCCGTTGGAACATTTGACTGTGAGATGACCGCAGAGAAGCGATAATGCTCGGCAGTAGAGCTCTAGTTCAACCACTTCGCTTCTGGCACCAGGAGATGGCACGAGTGGTTTCATGCGTTCTATCTGCTGGTGCAGAGATACCACTAATGGGGATCTGTATTTTTCTGGGAGATACCTTGTAGCGTCAGACGACATCCCGGAAATGGCTTGCAGCACACTTTGGTGCACCGATGCGTTAGACGTGGAGGAGTGTAGCCAATGCAGCGATTGCGCATCGACTTTTGGGGCACATTCCTGAACATAATTGTGTTCGATGTCCTTCAGAGTGCGGCATTTTTGACGGGAATGGATGAAATCCTGGTGCCATTTGTGGTACCTGGATAGGTGAAAACAGCTGTCGTGGTGGAACATGTGGGGAAAGGGGTAGTGTGGCGCGAAAATGATATGTGGAAGGAAACAGTTGCTAACGAGTTGATATAGACGGTGGGCGTAAAGCGTTAACGGGACCTTATATAGACAGTAGGGATATATGAAGGGAAGGATTAGGGCAATGATATAGGCCACATATGTTGCTGCACCAGTAGTCGATACTAGCCACGCCACTTTCATGCCTAGAGAAAACAGAAAAATAGCGAGACCAGCGAAAAAAAAATGCCAATGAAATGTGAAGGAGGACCGGAAGCAAGCCGATGATCATCGGCACCTGCCACGTCTGTAGACCAGCGTATCGCATGTGTCGGATTCTTGCACGGTCGCGCGCAGAGCTGTCGGAGACGACGGCGACGTATTGGTGGAGCCATTGTTTGACCAGAATGGCGACGAGGGCAGTGATGAGACTGAACGTTAGACTCACGAACCACAAGCTGTTCATCCACTCATCGGAACGACTGGCACTAAAGAAGGCGATGGGTGAGGAGGGAATAGAGGATTGGGAACGATTCGATGCAGTGGCCTTGAGGATTTCAAAGAGAAGGAGCATTGATGCCTCGCCGTAATCTGGTTGCATGTTTTGCGGCGTTTGTACCACGAATGTTGTTAGTACCGCAGAGAAAAGACCGGCCTATGATAGTATTAGACTTTTCAGAGAAATATTTTGTAAGGAAACGCGAGACGCACAAACACAAGTAGGACACCGATGGTATCCCGCCATTCTGCCAACATATTGGCATCAAAATCAGCCGCTTCTTCAAGGTAGATAGACCATATTCGAGCATTTCCGGACATCTCTTGGCCATAAGGATCAAGGGGGTAACGGGCCTTATAGTCGCGCGGAGTAGCACCTGAAGCCATTTAAATATCACGGCAGAACAGTCGAAGCCAATTGAACGCACCAACTCCTCACGAATGCAGCTGATTCTTGTTCAGTCCAAAGAACGTCCCGCTTGGAGGGTTCCTGTGGGCATTATGATCTCCTGAGTTAGCTCTTGAACGAGCATTACCCCCAGTTGCAGAAGGTTGATTCGGAGGTAATTCTGCACAATTCTCACCGGCGTCTTCCATACTAGTAAAGCAATGGGGCCCAAGTTAGTACAGTTGATATCCACAGCAAACGACTCACTTTGGAAAATATAGTTGCTGTCAAGTTGAAAGGCGGTGAACACCGACTCGTCAAAGGCACCGCCTGTTCACGTATAAATCAGGGACGTAGATTGACCTGCTCCGTAACATAAAAGTTGATTATTGGTGATATTCCAAAAGGTAGCCCATGGCAGATTACAGTAGGTAAGGCGCATGATTGCAGACACAGCGTAGTGATCGTTGATCGTTGATGCTGGAGTAGAAGTCACTGACGCTGACTCATCTTCTTGCCTTCTCTCCATCATCTACCTGCCGTCCTGGCTTAGCATGTCCTGCGTCGCAAGAATTGCACCTCATTATCTGAATATTCTTGGCCTGAAATGCTCATCACGGAAAGTTTAGCGACACTGGTCTACCTGTAAACAATGACCAACGATAGACGTATGCATGCTAAGGATTCAACGTACAAGGGCCGACACGTACGTACTTACTGTGCACTTGACTAGCTGAGACATCTGAACTTGTAGGTCCAGGTGGACGGAAGCCTCGTGTTGCCAAGTTTCTGAACTCCATGATGCTCGCCAATGTAGCGCTTCCGGCATACCGACCTCAATACAGCTCCCCTTCTCCTCAATTCAATATGATGGGATAGAACAGAAGCCACAGGCCATGCGACAAAGCCTTGGGAGGAGGATATCCGATTGTCGTAGCAAGTGGAGCTGTTATACTTGTGTCCCGGCCTCCTGTGTTCAGCGGGGAGAAAAGACATGGTTCCAGAGGTACGCCCCGTAATTCATGTCCTACAGATTCATAACCTTGACCAACCCTGACCTCTGTAGATCCCGGAAGATGAACATCGAGATTGACAGTCCATAGTGCAT
Organism: Desarmillaria tabescens; assembly: GCF_030435595.1. NCBI lineage: Eukaryota > Fungi > Basidiomycota > Agaricomycetes > Agaricales > Physalacriaceae > Desarmillaria > Desarmillaria tabescens. The sequence continues at coordinate 48,581 of NW_026848505.1, forward strand.
CGGCCATCCCGCACAGCTGAGCCAAGGACTTTCCATTGCTCTTGATATCGACGGCACGGAGACCGGTCTAGGAAATCAGATCCGTAAGTCCTCGTGCCAGTTTCATACCTTTCGTCATTAACAAGGCGCAGTATCATCAAAGCCGGCGAAAGGTGTTGGTGAAGGTAGTCCAGTAAATGCTTCATTGAGAGGATGGAGGGTGAGATGATCGATACCAAGCCTGAAGAAGCGACCTCGGCGCAGGTTTCGAGCAAGAAAAATAGCTTTTCCGATTGGCCTCGTTCAGAGGAGTTGTGATATATCCTCGCATGCGAAGCACGATGACACTCTGACCACAGGAGGGTCAACGGAGATCATACTCCTGGTTCTCTTTCCTCTTTGATGCGCATAACGCCATCAGATAAACACAGGGCAAATCACGGAGCCACACACGTTCGTCAACATTCACCATCCGCGTCGGCGTCGTTATGCTCGAAACTACTTGGACTAAAGGCGAGCAGGAAACTTCTTTCGTTCCGAGAGACGTAAGGGTTGGGGATTAGGCTGGTTTCCTGGTCCTACGCTCGATCTATGCACCCAGGCAACAGGTAGAGGTGCTGTGCTCCGAAGGAACGCCCTATCCTTTAGCCAGCTCGTCTTTAGGTGCCGCAACAAGCTGAAGCTTGGTCGATACGAGGACGAAGAAGCATACGCCCAAAACACTCCATCCGATCAGCCAGGCCCATATTTAGCTCCCTTCATCCTCCCATGTCCTGGCGAGATCATCAACGACGAAAACGCGTACGGTGAAGTACCAGCATTTTCTGCACCGAAGAAACGGCACCTGCACCCTTCTTTTGATCTGCTCACGACAATGACTTTTTTGCCTTCGATTTGCGTCTGTCGATGTCGCTGAAGCGTACAAGGACGCATAAAATGGAAAGATGCTTGCCACAAGAACGGGGAGGAAAGGATTTGGCGGTGACAGCCATCGAGGAAAGACGAATATAGTTACTAATGGATGGTGCAGTGGGTTGTGGCTGATGTAGAGGTCGAGCGATACTGAAAGACTGGGGACAGAGATGGCTACGTAGTAGCAAGGTCTGGTTGGGGTGATAGAGTAGACCGGATCCTCTCGAGTCTCGTCCCTCTTTCTTACGCGCAGTTCCACAACGTTCGGCGAGGACATAGGGTTCCAGATTTGTCTCAAGACCTACTTGTTTCCACAGGCATTGAGCATGAGCAACGTCCTGTGTGGATTTCCGGATAGAGGAATACCGTACTCGTTCCAGGATCGGCGGTAACACCGACTTGGCAGTTGTGCGATCGCTCTACGCTTGCAGGCAACTGAGTTAGGCGCTGCGATCTGCTGCGATTCATATGCGATCCTCCCAGGTCCTAGACATTAATTACCGACCACGCATATAGGCAACTTGTCAAAATAACAGTCAACGTGACATTAGCCAAGAAGACAGCGCAGAAAAGGCTGCCTCGCTCTCTGTCTTTGGGTTTTCAGGTGAAAAGAAGCTTGCCATGTTCTCTCCTTCGAGGCAATGAATGCTCTGTGAATCAGTGTAGCAGCATGATTGTCGTAGACATCGTCCCGGGTTAATAGTTAGCGCGACTGCAGTCTCGGGCATCGGGCATCGGCAACATTACGCGTGGACCTTTTAGGAAAAATGGAGATCAGGAGACCGTATTTATTCCACAGGCGGCAAAGGTGCGTGTTTGGGCTGGCATGCCAGTCCCGCGATCGATGTGCACATAGTCGGCAGAGCAGCGTGCTTCGGTCCAGTGGCGATCCTCCCGGGTAGCAATTATCAGACATAAGCAGAAATTTCACGTCGAATCTGCGTGGGGGTAGGATGAAGGTGGGAGATTCGAACAGCGGTCAGGGTGACAACTTGAAAACGCGATCGGAAGACGTGGCGTCTGCACGGTTCTTTTGGTTTCCTGTTGTCGAAGGGTACGATGACGATAGCAAAGAGATACTGAGAAGGAATATGATAGCCCTCGAGGAACGGTGATGCTGTCGCCCGCCGATTTTGGTCCTACCCCGGGATATCAGTTTGCGCGCGACGACAGGGCTCCACGCTGGTAGTCTTAATTACCAGAAGTGACAAGGGATCCAGGAATTTGGTGGTATAATCCTTGGGTCGCAACTGATTTTGCGACGCGGAAGGCTTGGTGGTGGGCGAAAGAGTGCCCATGACAGGAAGAGCCGATATTTGCGATAACAGAATGAGGAGGAAAAGCTGAGGCATCCTCATGGCTTGCGGTTTCGAGGTTTCGATCATTATAATAGGTGGAGCAACACAAAGCGACAGGACGACGAGTTTTGGTTGGGGATGCTCTCTATCAACAAGTGCCACTGGGAGCACGATTGAGCCTGGGACGAATTTGTCTTGGTTATCTTTCCAAGGTGGGATTCACGTGGCTCTCTCTCTCCTTGGTTTCTCAACTTTGTTCTGACTTTGTTTGTCTTTAGTTCGTAAACCAATGCATCTCTCCAAGCTAAAGTTCAAGTTCAAGTTGAAGCCCAAGCTCCGAGCGCCTCTCGGGAGAGTGAAGCGTCTAGGAAAACCTTTCCCTGCTCCCCTGCTCAGTTTTCCCGCTGAACTACTCCAGGAAATCGCATCCTTCGTAAGCTTGTCTATCCATATACCAGTATCCAATCTCATTAGTCGCCTTCAGCTGTCCAAACGCGACCAGAAAGCCCTGCGTTTCGTATGCCATCAGCTGAACGACGTGCTCAGAGCTACCGTGCTCTCAGCCATCTTGATCAATCTCATCCTCCCCTTAAGATACTCTGATCAAGATGCCCTCAAATATCTCGCCAGCCACACGCCTGCGAACTATATCCATCGGCTAAAAGTTTGTGTGTGGGGTTCATATTCCGAGCAACATCCCCCGACTCACTGGCGCGTGGCTGAGGGTAGCAATTCAGAAAACCACTCTCCCTCGACCCATCCACGTCTCCAGACGAAGAGCGACATAGCAGAGTTTCGCGCGCTATATAACAGAGCGTTCGCGTCGTTGACCAACTTACGAGCTTTTACGTTGTGGTAAGTTCAGCCACACCTCAAGAGAGATCATGCCACTGATTTTTTCCTCGGTCACAGTATCAGCAACGGTTCTCGCAAAGTACCTCCATACTTTGTAGAAGACACGTTTAATTGGTTGATGAAGCAGCCCTCCCTCGATCTTCATCTCACCCACCCGGAGTTCACCCTTCCGTACTTCTCCCATTTATCACAGTTTCGAAATATCCACAAGTTCTCTCTGACTGGCTATTCCAACAATTCTACCCCAACAATCGAGAAGACGCTCGCCCGTGTATTTTCGAATAATCAGCACTTGTCTGATGTCTTTCTGCATTTGGCTGATCGGTGGGACAACAGAAGGACAAGTCTTACCGTCTCCGGCATAGAACGCGTGTTTCCAAAGCATGCAACGAGAACTATACCGCTTCGTCATCTATTGCTGAAGGAAGGTAGTATCACCGCCGCCCCTCACGTTTCCAACACCTTCGCGGTCTGAGGTCACTCCAGATATCTAATGTCGATCTCCATCATACCTCTGCCGGATTCTGGACGGAGCTCTCCCAGCGGGGGATATATATTCCCTCCATCACGCTCAGGTGCCACAGTGTGCCCTCCACAGTCGTTGATTACCTCGCCTCCAACAAGGGGATGACCGAGTTAACGTTTGAAGTAGAGACCGACAGGGAATGCACCTCGAGGCGAGTGTTGAGCAAAGTAGTCCCGCGTCACTCCGGGACTCCGGAAGTTCTCCAGCTGACGTCGTGTTGGGGCAGCCATTGGGTGTTTGGCAATATCCCTGGATATGTAGTGAGTGTGTCCAAATGCGTGAAACTGCGTATTTTGGGTATTGTGGTGGAGGGGAATAAGGACTTCACGGTATGTATCCCTTCTGCACATTGAATTGCGCCATTCTCATCGTTTTGACAGGAACCACTTCTGCTTTTGCTGACGTACCTTCCGAATCTTCAAATCTTGCGGCTGGTCCCTCATACGAATGATTTCGGCTCGGTCTTCAAGCGTATTCAACGCATACGCGATGATGAGCCATTATTGATACGCTTGCAGGTCATTTGTATCTGTTTCTTACCAGAAGCACATCAGGTTTGTTGCTGAGCGATCGGGGTGGGATCTTGATGATGAAGAGTCTGAATGGCTACGAGATGATCCATGGTTTTTAGGCACGTAACTTTTTTTTTTTTTGAATCCTGTTGGTATGTGATGTACCGTAATCCTACACGCTAGCGTATGGTGGGATATTGCTACTTGTATATATCTCGTCCATTTTTCTGTTCTACATTCCTATGCATTTAACAAACGAGCTTCTCTGAGCTCAGTGCAAACCACGTCGCGACCACCTTCCCGTTTGCCTTGGCGTCGGGGTGGTAAGGCGGTAGATTCTATCGCCTTCTCTTCTTCGCTATGCACTTGCTGGTTCCATCTGGGGCACGTAACTTATTGGAGTAAATGAATGGATATATGTATTATTGTATCATTTACACCTGTCTTATTAGGGCTTTGTCTTGTTCCTGTTGAGCTGATGATATAACTAACATCTTATAACATATACGATGCGGCGGGTGACTTGGCGCGCCTCCATGTTTGAGTTAACCTTGCGTTCAACGGAACAAGCATCACTAGATGCCTACCTGGAACTACGACCATTAGCACTCTCGCGTCATATTCGAGGGATATCGCTGATCAACGTCGTCGAATGTCAAGATGTTCGACGTTGTCGAGGATAAAAGGATGGTCGAACGACTGATGAGAGACCCTGTTCAGCGTTGGACTTGGAACAGGAGCCGAGCAACTTAGTGTTTACAGCGAAGTTGTATGAGCAAAGTGGTAAGGGCAAAGCTCATACTGGCAATGTCACAAGGGTGAAAGTTTTAAGAACGAAGTCTTCGAACGA
>NW_026848506.1:0-53376 GCF_030435595.1 Desarmillaria tabescens
TCGGAGTTGTCCTCAGAGTGAAATTCCCTTGCATCTCCATTGTCTCGACGTGAAGATCCTGCACCTTGGCCTGTGCAAGGTCTGAAGGGAATCTGGGGACAGACGACGTGGCTGAGGTTAGACTGGCATGGTCGGGGAAAGGGGTACACCCAGTCTGAGCACCGGGAGCGTTGGATACATGGGCATGTTGGAGAGCGTCGTCCATGTTCCCCGAGTCGAAATGCACCATCTTTGGGGTCCTCTGTCCATGATGATCCTCCTTCAACAATATTGACACCTCATCTGACACATGTCCAGCCTTTCCAGGCTTCATAAGTGTCGTCGTTAGTTCCTGCGTATTGGATCAGGTCCATTGTGCTCCAAGGTTGAGCGTGGTGTCATGCTTGATACATGAAGGTAATTGGGTATCTGATGGCATTGTTGTTGTCAGATCTGTCTTGCTGGGTAACAGAGTATGCACCCTCCTGTTTGTAGATTTATTGAGGATGTATGTATCTGCTCCCGGAGATGTCAGAACATCAGAGGATGAGAACGTACGAATGGGAGCCCCATCTAAGCTTCCCAAGTCCAAATTTTGCGTATGCGACCCTTCCCACAACAAATTACCTCCCATCCCAGCCATCAACACCTCATCAGAGTTGCATTTGCGAGACTTGAGGCTCAAGTGCGTCATCACCATCTCATCATCTTGAGATCAGCGCAATCGCAAGGTTGAGTATTGCTGTAAAGTCAGGGATTCTTCAAGGAGCGGTGCGGGAGTTGTTGACTTTGTAAAGTCGATAGGACGATATTGATCGTGGTCGAGGACATGAGGGGTGAGAATGGAGGGAGAGGATCATGGTAGAGGGCCACCAGCGAGGGCAGGAGATGGTTTTGATGTTGCCACATTTGGCAACAGCTGTTCAGTTACCAGCCGGTTACTCATCGAACTGATAGCCATCAGACCGGTAGCCATCGGACCGGTAACTGGCGCTGATGTGGCCTTGACACTTGGCATCATGTCGAATGTGTTCTCCAACACTTTCGGCCACTATGGACGATGATATCATGCAGATTTTGGCTCTTCTAATCTGCTTGCAATGCCAAGGGCGATCGGAGAGATGGTCACTAGTCTAATAGGCCCCGGCAAGGCTCCGCTTCGCTCTTGTGATTTTTGGGGGAGGAAGGGAGGCATAGGAGTGGCTGCAGGTGACCTGAGAAAGAAACTGCTCAAGAGTGAGCAAGCTAAATCGATGATCCGGAAAACTAGAGTGCAAGAGGCAGTGTCTCCTTCTCTTTCCAGGCTGCCATCGCCCACGCCAGCTGAAGGTAGTCCAGCTGAAGGCCAGCAACGATGGGTCAAGAATACATTCTTCATGAATACCCACTTGTATGTTCTGCTTCAAGGTGCATTGGTCGGATATTCGGTCTCAAAGCTTCTGATGCTATTGTCACGATAGGTCATGTATACCTGTCTTTTAACATTTCTAACCAGCTTGCAACAGAGGGGCCACAAAGTAAAGCTCCCTTCATTGTTACTGGACTTTCACCTCGGGCTACCGCTTTCATCCAGAGCATGAGCAATCCTAATGCGAATGTGAGCCACTTTTATGAGTTGATGCTTGAATCTTGCAAATGCGTGTTTGATAATGAAGTGGAGCAGGCAGCATTTGAAGAACAGATGCAGCTTATGTTTGGAGTCAAGGTGCGTCTTCTTCACTCATTAGGATTCGATGGTATGGCTGATAACTACCCTTCAGGAAGCCTACAAGATCTTTACCAACAACAAGCTAATCAGATCGATTATCAAGCAGGTAAGAGCTGTTTCTTGATGATGATATGTGTTTTACGTGTCCGACAGGTCCAAGTAATCCTTGCCAATGATGTGAATGAGGTGCTCTATAGGTGCTAGAGCAATGCCTCATCCTGCAAGTACTTCAGGGAGAGGTGGTGGTATGAGTCAAAGGGTGGATTGCTGAGGTAATCTACTTCTAAACTCGGACTAAACTATCTGTAACTACTAAATCTGGCTAACTGAATATTACTATGAAGAAAACATAATCCGAGTTCAAAACGGGGTACACCCCATCACCAACTCCAAGAGTCAAGAGCTAGAAACTTTGAAGTGGGAGCGAAGTATTCCTTCACTCGATGCAAGACTACCTGAACAGTCCACATAATGCTGAAAAGGTGCTTGGGTCGGATGAGAATCTGTTCCGTATCAACTGGGTAAATTCTTTCGACACTTTTAGATTGTAATATGGAATTGACGGGATGGGATTAGCTGCCAGAATCCAAGAAGATGATGATGCAGTTAATTGGGAAGGATGATTCCAGCTTTGATAATTTAGAGATATCGACTGGGCAATGGCAGGCATACATTAAATCCTATGTTCAGGTAAGCTATGATTATTTCTTTAATTGCTGTCTATGATCCTTACCTTGCTAAAAAGACTGGTCCGACCACTGATGTTCCCCAAATGAAGATCAGGCAACTGTTCCTATGAAAGTGAGTTCAGCCTCTCCTTGAAACATGTCGGTTGCTCACTTGTTCTTTACTAGAAATCTACCAACGACTATTCCAACTGAAGCAAACATCAAGACAAGTGATGGCTTGAAGATCAAAGTGTGTGTTCATACGTACTGTCTGTTCTTCGTGTCAGATTCGGAGGATTATTTGCCAATCTTCATACCCTCTTCTGATACTTCGAGACCGTTAACCCAAGCCTACCTTAAGAAATGGTGTGAGTGGTTGGGGGACATTGACGTCTGGGAAAAGGTGTGCTTTTGCCTCGTTTCTCAAGGTCGGGTGTATACTGACACTTGAAATGCAGAGAAAGGAGGAGAATGCATACCATGAGAGAGAGAGAGAAATAATAATACAAGAGACGGAAGGACTCCGGCAAGAGGTGGAAGCAGATAGGTGAGAGACTGAAAGGAGAAGATAGAGATACAACTGATGATCACAAGGGAGAAGGAGGAAACAAGAAGGTTGCAGAAGGAAATTGACGACTCCGAATGGGAGCTGGCATTGCATATGGACTGGTTGTCCTCTTCACGGCCTAGCATGATTTGATAACACCTGTTCTCTCCAAGTTTCCATCTCGTTTTGTTATCCCACTGCATGCTCTTGCCTTTGTTTCAGTTAATCATGTCGCTATTCTGGTTCCTAGTGTTCCTTTCTTGTATGTCTTTTGTTGTGATAGTATCTGTGGATGTACTTCCTGATCCATGTTTTTGAGCCCGAGTTTATCTGCTTCTGCATCAAATACTCCTGCGCAACAACCAATCATCTTCACGGTCAAAGTTGAGACTCATAATCATTGTTATGAGCTCTGCAAAGTGTCTGATAAATGGCTTGCCAGGCTAATCCTTTGCTCAAACCTGATAGAGACCAGTAAACGATTTTACATTCTTTATATTATTTATTTCAGAAAATAATACATATGACACATTGATAATAACATGAAGATGCAGTACTGTAGTTGCTAGAAACAAAGGGAACAAGAGGCAGAGTAACGGAGTAACATAGACAATGCATTGGGAACCAAGAATCAATGGGCTCATCAGAACTCGACATCAGATTTGGGCTCGCATTCAATAAACGACAGTACATCAGCCAGAAATGGTCAAGAGGATAGGAGATCATGGTGGTGGGAAAGTGTGACTGGTCTTCATCTCCCCACCATGATCAAACCGCGCACGTCCTCTCCGCATGCACATACACAAAGACCTTCCGTTCCCAAAACACAGTCCCCCTTCACCTCATTACTAGTTTTCTCAAGCATCAACATAATCCTGATGAAGGCATGTGCTTGTTTGGTCAGGGTTTCCTTGGAGCCATACCAATATAGCTTGCAAGATGAAGGGAGGCGGAGACAGAGGGAGTAGAGCACGGAGGGATCAGTGGAATGAGCATGGGACATAGGTGGATGGGAAGGAAAGAGTATGGTGTGCAGCCTTACACGACTAGAGAGACAAGAAACCAACCTCGCACTGTCAGTCTTGCACAATGCAGTGTCGATTCCAACAGCCAACAAGCCCCTCACCATGTCATCGAGTGCTTGCATCTGAAGGGGATGTGGACCTGACTCTTTGGACAAGGGAGCTGAACTATATCCATGTTCAGTAGAGCCGTCGGTCTTTCCACTGACCATTCCAGCCCCAGGCATTCAGACTCACATACACCATCCCAGGTCTGAGAGCCCTGGCCCCAATCCTCCTCAGCTTATCCCTCTCTTCCTGGGTATTCAGAAATCGACACAAGGGATTTGACTTGAGAGGCATGCGGCAGTGTGGCTGGGGAGGGTAGTCGTCTGTTTGGAGGGTGGAAGGGTTGCGCTCAAGGTCTACCCACCCTGACCCAAACCCTCTTGCCTCCAACCCTCCTGACCAATATGCCGGCAGAAACACATCCACCTCCTATCAAAGCTCTCCCTCTCATCCTGTATCCAAATCCAGCTGCGTGGTACGCTCATCTTGAGAATGAAGAGGATGTCCGCAAGTGAAGGAAGCAAGCAGCAGTGGAGATCTATGGTAGCAATCCTGTGACCGACAGGTCCAAGTGACCTGCTAGTGAAATGGTGCTCATGAGATGGTGAGAGTATTGTCAGATTCCAGCGACATCGTGTGCTAGGATGGCAGTCGGTATGCATGTCGAAGGCATTCTTCTCGGTGACATCAAGGTCACTAGCAAATTTGTTGGGTGTTACCATATTTGGGAATTACACTAGTCACATCTGGGGTTCCAACTCTACAAGAATTCTAGACAGCTTCCTCCCGGTCAAGCTTGAAGCTGGAAGAACACCAGTGGTGCCAGATGATAGCTGGTTTGTCAATTCGAAGCCATTGGTGGTCATGTCTGCGACTTCAACAGTTTCTCTCTATTGCGTGTATTAAGAGTGAGGTACCATAGAAGTATGGGTAGTGGACATAGATGACATTTCTGCCATCAAAGGGGTGTGTTTTCTCCATTTCGATCGTCTTGTTGCCTGGTATTGCAGCGTCACCAAAGTCGACGCTACTGGTTCCAGCCATAGGGCATCATGAGCTCAGCCAGGGCTGCTGAAAATTCCCACAGTATTGTTGTCCACGGCATTGTGTAACCCATTCATCGACGGTTGATACCTAAGTTTCCTCTTCTGAAGAATTGGATGACACTGCAGCACGGTGAGCAGAATCTTGTCAGCACGAATCAGATACATACCAGCATGACCAGCAGGTGTAATTCTTCATCTTCGGTGGAGGAATCATCCTGGAAGGCAGCAAGGGTGAGCCGTATTAGACACTGTGATGGTTGAGGGTCAACCTGTTTCCTCCCACCATCTCAAGTCTGCAGCTTGCGCGTTGCAACGTCTGCTCTTTCCATAGCTCTGCTGCAATTGCAGACCTTCGAACGTCTCACCATTGGACTCGAAAGACCAATCCCAACCTTCAACATGCACACTGGAACTTTGGGTTTCAGATTTTTGAGTGGATGAAGGAGCGTTGTATGATGTGGTGCACAAATTTCCAGGCAGAGCATCAGGTGGATCCACAGGCCTATGTGTGGATGGGGGATCTGTGCTAGCTAGCAAGGCATTAGAAGATAATTGCCAGGTGCGTGAATGTTGTGCTGCAGGATACTTGAGGTTAATGTGCTCATTTCCAAGTTCAGGGCAAGTAGCAGCATTGTCGATATTTGGTACTTTCAAGCTTTCGATCGTGGCCATCACCGTATTGTACAGCTCTTGTAGCGTAGTCAACGAATAAATGGCTGTGTCACCTCAACAACATCCTTGCTCTCCTGTGGCTGCACTATTCACCCCATATTGAGAGTGTGGTCCTCCTCTCTGGGGCATAATGTGCCAGCGAATTTGAAGGATACCAAAATTGGCGAGTTTTTAAGTGTAGGAGGTGTATCATACGACATCTCTCACTCTTTGAACTTTTTTCTTTTGCTCTTCATGAAGACTTCATTATATTCTCTCCTTGTCATTCCAAGACATGTGGTGGACTTCAATGTATGATATTATACCATGAGAATGTATACTAATCTTATAATCGACATTATAGAATCTGTACTTGTGTAAGAACCGGTACCCGTACCTGCAGCACCCGGGTGGAGGTGGGGGTGACAGGTGTGCTCTTGATACTGTGGGTCCTTCCAAAATGGGTCCGGGTACACCTGGATAAGTAATCATGTGACACTTTATGGCAAAGTCCGTTAAGGTTTGATACCTTGAATAGATTTTCCCATGGCCAATTCCACCTGCATAATGACCGAGAATCCTATATACATAGGACTCGGAATGATGAACAACTGAAGGTCGGGGTTCAGATCAGACTTAGTATGGACTGTCTGTCTTTTGTCGTTGTATTCTTTTTGATTATCCTGCTTCGCCTCGTCTAATTTTTTATTTCTTATACACTACATGCATACTTCTATATAGTACCACTTTAGCCTTTGTCGCGTTGGTCGTCTAAATCAGCTCTTCAACATGCATCTAGGCTTTGGCGGTGATTTCCAGTTTTGGAGGCACGCGGCTTTCGGATTCATCCAGCCCGTCAGCTCCTTTTTCTTCCATTCGTCAACATGTCAACTTCAAACCCCACTACGGCGGCAGGATGCTCGGGTTTCCATCCACCTGGCCCAACACTTCGCAGAGGGATGCATCGGTAGAGCAAAGACTTGGCTGAATGAAGGCCATGCGTAATTGGAGAGAGTGATGGGAGCAGTTACCTTGCTGAAAAGCAAGGTCAACCCACAGTTATAGAATTTCCTTTTCCGTCATCTGCCATAAGCAACTAAGTACAAATATGTGGCTGTGCTCAATCCAGCAATCCTCTTCCCCTCTTCTGCTTGCACATCTGCCAAAACCAAACAAGTACAACATTGCTTTGCAGCTTGTCAAGACTCAGCACTAGGGCCGTTTACCATCTTGACTTGTATTATTCGGCCTGTGAATACCATCTCGACTCATATTACTTGGCTGCGATGCTGCTGCATCTCATATTACCATATTACCGTCTGTTCCGTCTAGTCTCGTATTACTTGGCCTTGAATACCATCTTGACTCTATGGCACCTGCAATGCTAGCTAGCTTAAAGAAGCCGTTCCTCGCCAGCTGGCCAGCTGAAACTAGACGGTTGATAAATTGCTTAAGAATTGGTTTTCATCGGTGAATACGCTCCTGTGAATGAGTAGCTAACTGGCTACTGGACTACTGACTACTGGACTATCGACTGGTGCTGACATCCGTTTTTAAAAATAATAAATGCCCACGATTTCTGTGATTCTAATCTAATTCTGGTGCTACGATCAGATTCTGTACCCTCCGTTCTTCTCCATGTTCTCTGGACCTCTCTTCTCCTTGTTGACCTGTTGATCCGTCGTGTATTGTGTATCGTCTCTGCTTCTGGTACCCTCACTCCTGGTTACTTCCTTGCCATGGTTCGCTTGTTCGCTTGCTGAGTCACTTGCTTGCTGAGTCACGTCTGGTGGAGTGACGTGTAACATCTGAAGGTTCTGAGTCTAATGACTGTAAAAGGGCGCAAAACAACCGTCCTGACCTTTGCCCTGATACTGCCGGTACTGATACGTGCGGATTTTCTTCTGATGTAGGGAGGATTGATGTGCGGCATCCCATCTATTCAATTCATTGACTTGGTAAAGCTGGTTAAAATGAAAAGGCGACTTTTATACCTTGTGCACCTTGTGCTGCTAGTTCGGCATCAGCAGTTATCGCAGCTGTCGATCGGTTTTGTATGACGGATGGCATTCTGGATGAACGCAGCAGATGGTCCAGGAATGATCCCTTCTTAGTTTCTTTTTTCAGAGCTAACAAAGCTAGCCGAGTGGATCTATGAGAGGGAGGCGATAACTGTGCGGACTGTATCAGGAACAAATGTTAAGTTATTATGAAATCACCCAAAGTCGGTGAGGTTCTCTTACCTTGTTACTACCTTTCGCCATTGGAAGTGTGGTGAGTTTGCTGTCCTGAGTTCGTGTTCTGACTGTAAAATAGCGTGCTACTGCTACTGGGACACTCCATCTTTTCAAGGTTTTATCGCCGGAATTATCCGTTCTTCCTTCTTAGTGATTTTTCCTGTGGGATTCCCTGGATTTTTTCGTTGACAGTATCCACAAATGGTTTGCCTGACTTAATAGGTACGCAGCCATTTAGGCTTCTGGTTTCCATTTCCTCTTCTGATGTTCAGGTGTAGTTGCCCAGACCCTGATACCCATGATGTTGTTTGGCGGCTTCCACTTCCTGGCTTCTGGGTAGTGTCACAATCTCTTTGCATGTGCCAAGGACCCATAAGCCATGAACGCATTCTGATTACTCGCCACTCCCAAACCAAATTTACCCCCTTCCCATATATGCGGCACTCGCAATTTCGAGTTTGGCTTCAAGAATCAGGTATACAAACATGATCTGGACGCCTAGGACAATCTGCTTCTGCACCATCAACATGACCGATATTCACTCACCCACTCACCCAATATTCCCTGCTATCACCTCCCCTCAGTCGGTCGATCGGTCAATCAATTCATCAGGGATCATTATCGGTCGCTATGAAGGATTGGTGGAACAGACTACGAATCCAAGGACCCGCCCCCAGACGCTACGAATCTATGGAGAAAGGACGCCTATACCCTACAGAAGCGACAGGAGAGACGCAAACACCTAGACAGAGAACGCCTACAGATACAGAGAGAGACGAGACGAGAGACACACGACACCTAGCAACACTTAGAGAGAGACACGAGATAGACGATGGAAGAAGAATGGTGAAGGTAGGGGGCAGTGTGGGCAGTATGGTAGTTAAACGCCCAGATATAATATGATAACCATGATTACCACCGCTACCCTTCCAGTTTCTTGTCCTCGCTCAAAACCAACATAGGAAGTGCATCCCATTCTCCATGCGGAAGGTTCGTCTCTTTATCTCCTGGTATTTCTGTCACTGCCTACAACCAATGAACGAACAGAACAAACCTGAATGTAAAATGGGAAATTGGAGACAATAATAATGACGGTTTCCTTTCTTGGTTTGGACTCTGGTGTAATACGTTTGCCCGCAGCTTAGGCTATTTTGGTGGGTCGGGGATGTCGTAGACATTTTGTGGAAATTATACTTGTTATACAAGCAGCTGTATAGCTCTTGTTTGTAAACCCCTGAATTTATCTATATTTTTCAAATAGTGCACTTACTATAGTCTGTTTGGATCTAAGATCGGTGAGAACCACTGCTTGGTCCGGGTACCGGTCCGTGTGCATATAACCGCGTTTTTCTGCTAAGTATTACATTATGCGTTCTTCTAACTACGAAGTATTGCTATTCTTGAAGTTGTATCAGTTGTATAATATTTACTGTCCTTTCTACATGTATCATGTCTGTTTTCCTTGATTATCTACCACCGGTATAGGTTGTCTTCATAGTTTCTGGTGGTGATCTCAGACAAAATGCGAAGCCTTTCATCTTCTTTTTTTAGTTCATTGAAAGATGGATGCACCGTATAGAGGATATCTTCTCCTCTTCTCAATAGCCATATTGTCTTGCGGCCGTGGCTCCTGGACAAGGCAACGTACATGTTAAACGGATCCAAGGTTCCACTAGGTGGTTTTCCTAGATCTACTATTACATACTCTATTGTTTGACCCTGGCACTTGTGATGTGTAAAAGCGTAGCCAGCAGTAATAGCCAGCTGGCGCCTATGAATCCGTCTGGTGGATCCATCAATGGTCTGGATGGTGAAACTCCCTTCATTGGCTACGATTGGAATTAATCCTTTATCTAGACCTGGGAAACTGTATTCCTCTGATGGATTGTCTGGTTTGAATATAATGATGGCAGGTGGATATTTCAACACTGTTTCCATCTGACAACCAGGATTATCAGGAAGTATTTCTCGGCTATCCAACACTATGTCTTGTATTACTCCCCTTGTGCCGTTCATGACATCAGCTTCGGTGGCGATGTTCATCAATACCATAGCTCGCATACCTATAGCTATCTGTACTTTGTCTTCAAGACGCGCAGTTTTCTTTGTTCGCATGCCTGCAACAATCACCTTCTCTTCCATTGTGAGTTCTACCCTGTTTCTACCTGCAGCATCTTCAGCACAACAGGTATATAATCGCTGCCCTGAAAGATAACAGTGTCGGCGGATAGCCTCATGATTCCACTGATCTCTCAGACCATGACGTGATGTGACAAGGATGGCGTCTTTCCATGGTGCTGTAGAAAAGTCCAGCCTCTCATCCTTGTTAATAACAAGTTTATCTAGCTCTCGCAGATCGTTGGCTGTACACTCTCCAACCCGAAGGCGATTCAGGAGCGCATTCCATCCCTCATCTTGAACTCGGTTTTGCTTCGTGAGTATTATTATGTTTGTGAATAATTGATACAAGGCTCTACCGATTTCGGAACGCTCTCCTTTGGAACGAGAATCATATAAGGCAGCTGATGGATTTCCTACAGGCGGAAACTGGTGAAAGTCTCCATACAATATTACACTCATTCCTCCAAACGGCTGCTCCCAGTGTCCTCCCTGGCGAGACTTTTCTTTTGACAGCACTTCAGACACCAGCGCCAGCAAGTCTTTTGTCATCATTGAGCATTCATCTATCTCGAGGTACTCCTTTCCTGCGATGTTTCTCTGTCTCTTTTGCATGGTATCTTTACTTCCTTTAGAATACCAGTCATCTTTCTTTCCAGGATTAATGGGTATCGCTCCGAAAGAATGAAGAGTCTGGCCACCAATGAGACTTGCAGCCACTCCAGACGTGGCCATCTTAGCGAGTATTTCCTCTGCATTGTGGTATTCGAATGTCTCTGAAATGGCATTGATCAATACCGTCTTTCCTGTACCTCCCTGGCCTTGCACCATCATGTATAATGGTTTAGGACTTCGTCCTGCTAGATGTGCTTTAAGGTGACTCTCTATGATATCATGTGCTCATCTCTGCTCCTTATTTAGCAACCCAAGCAGTGGTCTGTCCTTTGGTTGCTTGCATGGCAAATTCATTCCTCCACCCGGTTCAACTTCATTATTTGATATGTCAAAATTGTTCATCAATTTGCTGCTTCTGTCCTCGATTCCATGACCCCTTTCTTTATCTTTACTTCGAGTGATTGACTTTAGAAGCCTATTCCACTCCCAAAAGCGTAGAACGTCTTCTGCATCAGCTGTCGTGGCAATGCCAGCTATAGCTGTGTGTACTTGAGGCCTAGCAAATATAGAAGAGTCTTCCGCTTTGTCCATGGCATCCAACCCAAATTGTATCTCTCTAAATGGATGGCATAAGTTCTCGGCTGCCCTTATATCCTCCTCGGTGAAATCCGGGTGATGGTCTGTATCACTTCTGTCTCTACTATCTCTGTGCATCTCCTCGACATCCTGCTCTTCTATGTTGAGCAGTGCCCCACTCAGTATACTGGTATTCTTCTTGTGCGCTTGATCCAAAGCCTCATGATAATATTGTATATTGTCTAAGACATCCTGTTGTAGTTTCGTTAGACCAATAGAGAATCGTGTCCAGGCAGCTTGAAAGGACTCTCCTTCTGCTTTAAGATCCTTCATTGACCTCCAAGGCTGCAACAGTGCCAGCATCGAGGCACAGTAGTATTCGTGCTGATCTGGTCTATCTCTTCTCGGGAACCACACTCCAATGAATTGTACTATGGTTTCGTGACCAGTATGTCTTATGACTCTGCATCTTTTTCCGTGTCCTGTTCCTTCTTTGTAATTTACATGCGAACTCCTCCAGGCACCTGTCTTGCTTTTTGAAGGCTCTCCATCATACGTCTCACTGAAAAAGTCCATGAATGACATGCCCTCTAATTGCTCTCCTCTGTCTGAATATTCTCGCAGCTGATCTTTCAGTTTCATCTCCCCTCCAACTAGTTCAACAGGCAATGCTACTTCTTCTTCGCTTTGATCTTGTACACTGGCACTGGCGGTCGCAGAATTATCATGAATGGTCTCTTCTGTATGTGATCTAGAGCACGCATCAGGCATGCATCAGTTATACATCTATTAGGACTAGAAACATTCTCTCTTACCTTTTTTCCCTGAGTTGAGGGTAAGCATCTTGGATAGCCGCTGTGACGGCACTCCAGTATACAGTAACATAATGATGAGAAAGAAACCGATCTCCCCATCCCATAACGTGAGATATCGCCTCGCAAACACTGAACTCCTGCTCTTTATTTAGTGCATGAGCGAATTTCTGAACTAGCTTTTTCCCTAAGTCATGGCATTCCATCACCTTTTGGTCTATCTCCATCTCAAATGCTAAAGTGCGTGCCAGTGTTGCGGACGTGTTCCAGGTAAGCATCTGTTTTTTGGTCGCATAATTGGTTATGTACCAAGTGATATCCTTTGTATCGACAGCATTAGTGATCAGTTTGATATCCTGGTTACTCTTGATACAGTCCATCAAATCAGGGCACCACGCTACCATATTAGCCGACAGCCATTTTGGTCCCCATTCACCAGTAGGTAAGACCCATGCATCTGACGACATCGGAAATGGCGCTCTCCTCTTGCATACGGGTCTCCCTTCCTTGTTCTTCTTTACTATGCATACACCCACCTTGCATTTATGATACTGTATGGTCCGCGCCACCGACTTTAATGATGCCAGTCTACGCACTTTATAGTCAGGCTCTAATGGATGCATTGGCCTTGCATATGACACCGCTGTTTGTGGTACCATTTTATCGATTTCTTCCATGGAAGCACCATCTAAGTCTGCAGTAATATTCGCCCTGATAAATTCCTTCATTTTTTCTCTGAAAGTATCGGATAACAAAGCTGTAGTCATGTCCTTTGAAGACGGGGAACCTCTCAACCACAGTAATATGTGAAGATGAAGGGTTCCTCTGCCTTGAGACTCTACGGCTCCGACATAAGCATTAACCTTTCCAAAAATACCATCCTTCCTCGACACAAATGCACCTGTTGTCGCTGCCTTGATGCCAAATAATTCTTCCAAGATGACTGTGATAATCAAGTGAAAATATTCTGTAGCAGCAAAAGGATCAGATGCCATGTTCCTACCCCGGTCCTTGGCTAGTGGACCTGCCGTGTCGATGAAATGGTCAAGATCTATGTTTGCACCTGCTAGAACCTGTGCAATAGGATCATGCGTGTCTGATGGATTAATGGTAATCCATAAGCTAGGAGGGTTGAATGCTAGGTTTGTACTCCAAATTTTTGACCTTAAACTTTTCCGAGATTCATCTGTCCCAGGAACACGTGCTCTCACGGCCGATAACTGTCTACGGAGAGCTCGCACTCCAGGATGTGAAAAGGGCACTCGACGCATCTCTTCCTCGCTTGCCTTCTTTAATATGTCTGGTGTAAGGTTCATGATTAATGCTCGATGGTAATGGAAACTTGAACATTTGATTTGCAGAGATGCGGAGCGGCAGATTTTACATTTGTGCATGACACCATATATCTGGAACACAAAATGGTAATCCTTGCGAAACCTTCGGTCGCTGTACTGCAGCGCCCATCTAGAGTGCACCTCGTATGGTACATTCTGCAATCTGTCGACTTCAAATCCCCCAAGCCCATATGGAAATAACCAAGGGAATGCCCCCAATATATGGTTTTCATTTCCAGGCCCACCGTCCGTCCGTTCTCCTGTTTCCTTGTCAATCCTAGCATATTCGTTGATGAATGCGCTTCCTTGCCTGATGAAATATTTGTCCTCAGGTCGGAGCTTAGCCATAGTCTCCTCATTACCGAGATTGGCTAACGCGTGGGCCATGATATCAGTGTCAGTAATATTATCCCCACTGGCATCTATCATCCCATTCGAGTGAAGCAGAAGAACATCTAGCGTGATTATTATTATTATTATTATTATTATGACAATGTTCGAAAGGGTCTCATACCGGGTTCAGTGAAAGGATCTGGTCTTGCTTCTCCTCCCTCCACTCTGATGGTATCAGGGTTGTATGCTGTTACACACCACGATTATTCAGCTCTTGAAAACTCGCAAAGCACTGAAACAAAAAAACCCACCAATAGAATCCCATCCGTCCTGGTCTGGGACATAGGTATCCTGTTCCATAGCGAGGCCGACAGTATCATGAGAAGTTCGAACTGTAGACATAATTTCGTCAGGTACTCCATCTGAAGGAAGCTCAGATAGATTGTCGTCGGAAATGATGATATCTTGGTATAATGGGTTGTTTTTTTTTAACCACTGGAGAGCCTTGCGAACACGTCCTCTCCTCACATGAAAGAGTTTAGGCAACTCTCTCATTCTTACTCCTCTAGGACCAATAAACGTGATCCCAATAACAGCGGAGAGTACCTGGGCACGTGGTGGTAGAATATTAGCAGAGACGAGACCAGCAACATGGCTTGTATTCAATGGGTGAGTGGATATATTGCCTTTTAGGCCCATATACACCGCGTCACTGTCTAACCAATGTTCAGCGTGCTCTGCTTTTGGATAAAGCTTCACCAGATAGGTACATGGAAGATGTCTAGCAATCAATACACGTTCGGCCAATGATAATATAGATAATTCCAAAGGGACTTGGCCTATCCACATATTGTTTGCTAATGAGAGAGGTGGAACTTGTCCTGATCCTAAATGATGCAGACATTCATTACACGCATGACCCAAGCCTTTACTATCTATCGCCTGATTATGTAGTAAAGATCCCATATATAGAACATGTTCTGTATGAGGATGTGACGGTTTCAGAAGATGGGTGTTGGGAAGCTCATCAATATGAAGTCCAGTCATCCTGGAAGCAAAGAGCAATCTTGCACAAACCATGCACACGCACTGTGTAAGTTCCGAATTCGAAGTCCTTTGTATATACCCTTTGATGCATCTCTCCCTCGTTTCCTGGCTGACATTCTGTAGAAACGGCCCATTTATAAGTTCATCGACTCCTACTTCCTCCTCACGTCCCTCCACCTGCGCTTCAGTGCTACCCAGTAATGCACCCGTGCTATCCACAGTAGTAGATGATACCGAATGGAAAGTGGTATTGCCGGATGATAAGACGGTCCTGCCTCGAGGTTTCTTCCCACCATGCTTCTCTGCTCCCTTGTCTTCAGTAGCTTTTCGTTTCTTTCCCCTTGCCGAACGTTCCGCTGCATGGTGCCTGATTCGGGTTTGTGTTTCTGCAGAAATATTACTGATGTACTGCAGTAACCTGGATCGCGAACGTTTTTCCTCACGACCAACTAGAACGAATTCCTCGACTAGTTCAACAATTTGGGGGACAGTAAAGAAACATAGTTCGGTTTCGATTAGCGTACCGTCATGGAAAATGGACGTGGATACAGCTGTTGGTGGCATGACGAGAAACAAGAAAACGCTGGATAACACTGTATTAATGTAGCTGTAACATGTAACTGAGATAAGAGATAACCAAGACGAGAGATGATGAAGAGATGAGAAGACACGAGATGGTAAGGAATAGTAAAAGACAACGGAATAAAATGGTAAAGCCACTCAGGGTGAGACAGCAGCTATGTGAATCGGTAAGAAAAGAGAACAAGACGCTTGGTTTATATACTTTTGGATAGGGAAGCACCCCTGCTCATTTCCGAAATATTTATCTGAAAATATATCCGATCATTTTCAAATTTCAGGTCGACTGGCTATTTCCGATGATGGTGCTAACAGTCTGGGTTGGTTGTCCCAAGCAGGGCCCTAAGAACAGTTTGAGCATGAGATATACAGAAGTGCAAATGATTACAACTCACATCCCGATTGCAATGGCCCGGTGGATATGGTCCGGTGCAAGCTTGACATTTCCATCCATTAAATGGTTTTCAATATGGACCTTGAGGGTGGGGTCCTTGAAGAATGACGATAAGCTATGTTCCTTTGCAGCGACAAGTAACACGATTGTCAACGAGCTTGAATTTGTTGAGTCTACCAACTGGTAGGCTAGATTTTTTATGGCCACCTTGTTGTTCTTGCGTTTGCCAACGCCATTCCGACGAGACCATTCAACTAAGACCCATGCTAGAACCACCGCGGAATAATACCCGCGATTAGAGCCAGATAATGGTTCTACTGTCAACACAACTGCATGCGTGGCTTCAAGCAGTGATTGTTGAGCATGGGATATGCAAGTAGCAGTTTGTTGGTAAGTGGCCTGTCCGTTGGCAAGAGAGCGCGTCACGCGCCATATTTGTAGATCCTGGACAGGATACCATAATGCAAGATAAGCTAGTCTTTTTATCGCCATAAAGGCGTCTCTTAAACATTCCTTCTCCCAGAGAATGTAGTGGTCCTGGATGAACAGTATCAGCTATCCTGTGGAAAACAGGGAAAAAGACATACAGATGCAGCCTGGACCATCAAGATCATCATGTCGACGGCACCGTCTGAGGTATGACTAGCAGCAAGAGATATAATACCAATCAAAGTGGTGCCCAGATCTCTGGTGATAGTTTTTTTCACACACGGTCGTGCGTCTGCCACTGCAGGTGCACCGCTAGCTGTTACATATATATCAGCAATGTCGTACTAGAAGAGAGTCGACTGTATAGGTACTTACCAGTTGTTCTGTTGGCATCAAAGAACACTTCCTCAACAATGACACCTTCCTCAGCAACAAAGGTTTCCGACGCTTTCCCTTCCGATCTTTCTTCATGCCCTGCCGATTCATACGCACGAGCGTTGGTGTTGGTGTTGGTATACGTCAGGGAAGCGGGTGCATCGTTGGTGTAAATGGGATCGATGTAAGTGGTGGTGGGGTCGATGTAAGTGGTGGTGGGGTCGATATAATTGGTGGTGGGTTCGACATTGTTGTATGCTGAATTGATGACGGGTATGTTGGGTATGCTAAGGACCATTCCTGGGACCGGTTCGTCGACAGAGGCCTCTGGTTGCCTGTAGAGGACATCCTCGAATGGCGGCGGTGCGTACGCAGTGGCGGTGTGATACTCGTTGACCATGATCTCCATATTGGACTGCATGCTGCCACCGACACGTGTCATTAATAGAAGTTGACATGTTACATGTAGTGCACTGCAACGTACCTCGGAGAGGCCGAATTGCTTGTGGAGTTGCTCGTAGAGTTGCCCATCAAGTAAACCGGGGACGTATCCTGGCTGTGGAACCATTTGAAATCGAGCCAATGACCAAGAAGTGTATTCCCACCTGTCCAATGAAATATTCATCTGGAGAACGACTGTTTCCTATAGATTTTGTGTCACTAGAGAAAGTGCTCTTGAAACGTGAATATAATGCAGGGGACACGACGGACAAAATAAAGAAATAATAACCGGAAAATTATTGATTAAGTTAATAGAGTAAGAGCCCGTTTAGTGTGTGTACGGCAGGCAGGGGCTGGGCACGGAAGTCTGCAGGGCTACTAGTTAGGGCAGGCGGCATAAGCCGACAGGTGTGAGAATGAGAATGCAGCGTCTACAAGCACGTTATTCAAAACATTTAGCACTGTTTGTTATCATCTTTTTACTGGTATCTCAACATCTCTTTAACTAGTACTATATCTCCTCTCTAGAATCTCTTCCAATTTATACCAGAATACTTCAAGTGCGGTAGGCCCTGTATCTTTTGGAAACAAGTACATACGAACCTCTGCACAGCCATCCGGTCTCCATGTGCCTGCATCATTGAGTAACCCAGTTGAACGTCCAACCACTGGAATAAAAGGTGATCGGTGCGGCTGTATATGACCTGGGATAAGCGGCGAAGGGTGTTGCCGTGTCTTTCACAGGTCGTCTTCTGCAAGTGCCTTGATCCGTATTCTTATGTCGAGCCTTCGGAGTTGATGAGGGGTAATGGTGGAGATGGATGCTGTGAGCGATTTCAGCTCACTGTCCAGGCAGGTGATGCAAATATTCTCCAACTGACAGTGCAGCTGTTCAAATAAAGGACCTGTGGATGTCCATAAAGAACCTGTGAACGCTAACCCCATCTGTTTGAATATGATACTGGGATTGGGGTTTTGAAACTGACGACACCTTTCTGCTCTATCATCACCTCCCTCAGTGTAGAAGCAAACTGGTTCAACATCTGTTGTATTAACCCCGCGTCCTGATCCAGTTCACCATGCAACTCCAGTTTGTGAACGCCTTCGATAAAGGAAAAGGCTTGCAACATGGTACATATGTCGTCGCCCGACATGCTCCCGATGTCTACAGACAACTGCCTGCAACTGGAACCTTGTTACCTGTCCTACAGATGGATTGCGTCTCCTTCAGCCGATTGCACCCCCCTCCCAACACGACCGACCCATTCTTTGGGAGCATACTTAAGAATGCATATTGTCCAATAACGCAATTGACGAATACCATTTCCTTGATGGTTGAACAGATATTGACAGGTTCGAGAACGACGGTATCACGAAGTATAATCGTTGTCACATTTGTCAATAACCTGGCAACAGGTATTGAGTCCATCACCTTCTGTATCTCGCCTGCACCAGTGGAGAGTCAAGGGTGGGGGATTGGTGTCGCTCATGATGCTCTGTTCAGTCCATGAGGGACCATTATCTTTGGGATAGAAAGTAACCTCTCAGGGTGTGTTTGCAATACTCCATACAGGAAAGCTATCGGTCCATGCTTCGAATATAAGCCGCATATTCCCACTGACAAGCAGGCATGAGAATGGCTCGTTTCCGATTATCCGACCATGCATGAGAACGTTTCCATTACCGTAATTCTAATTAGCGAATAGTGGCATTTCTCTCTTGAAACCATCGGTATCAATATGTATCACATCACCATCCTTTGTTGGCAGTGATACCTGGAGTGGCACAGCAGGCAAGTGCCGTAGATCAAGACTCTTCAGATTAGTATGGAGCGTCAGCGGCCAGCTCAGTATAATGTCCTTCTGTTGGCTAGATTCTCTGCTTTTGGTCAGAAGTACGCAGTCCAAGGTATGGGCGTCGCTTGCCACTTGGCATTGCTGCCATCTGCAGTCGAAAATCGGCGGTGCACATGTGAGCAGAATGAATATATATTCTCTCAACAATGTACAAATGGATCTTCATAGAAATAAGCAAAGGTAAGCCATGCAAATATCGCCCAGCTGTTGGTGTTCCAGCGAGAGTCAGTTGCCCCAGTTGCATCGGATTGTAGCCAGTTACCGACTTGCAGCAAGGCGATGTATGTCGGCATGTGGATGTGGGCGAGCGAGTTGGTATGGTATGGCATGAGCATGAGCATAGAGGTGAGTGCTAGAGATGAGAAGTGGGTGTTAAAGATGGAGAACGCAGCGTAGGAGTGATGGTGGTGATGGTAAGTGGATGAGTAGTTAGTATTTGAAAATGAAAATGATGACGGATCCATAAACTGATACGGCAAATTCCGTGGCAGTTACCACAATATTACTTTTAAGCATCGAACAAAAACGGCCTGCACAGGCTGCATCCACCATATTCCATCCGTTGTGTACTTTCATGGATAGGACACCACAAGAAGTAAAGAATAAAATAATTGCTTACACTTGCAACAATGTGGTAGATGCACATAACTGTGCCCTGGTGGACAAGTCATTTCTCTGGCAAGCTCGTGAATATCTTTTTGGTGTCGTAGACATTGCGGGAAGTCACAGAAACTTTATACCTCAAACAGCACTCCTCATTGACATAGCAGCTCACAAGCTCCACCAACTCCCAAATGTTCTATATCATATCCGCGCTGTTACCTTCCATGGCATTTCACTTGATGATCGTAATACCTTTCTTCTTGTCCGTCTTCTGGATCACCTTCCTCGATTGAGAAGGTTCACATTTACAGGCCTCACCTCTATTGATCACACCTCAATGACATGTTTGCACCGAGTGGTGGCTTCGCTCCTCTTGGTTGAAGAATTGGTTTTTAAGTGATGCACTGCTGTCTAAAGGGACCTTCAGTATATTATCACCAGGTGAGTGTCATACCCAGTGTTAGTCTTAGTCTGCTGATATTCAATGTGCCTCTTGTACAGTATTAGCGATCTTACAAAAGCTAGAGCTTCGGGTAGCATACGTACGCACGGATGCTTTGCCCATCCATATGTTTGCAACCATTCGTGAAGTACATTTGACTGCTATCAAGAATAATCATCAGCCAGGATCCACTCACTTACGACTGGATAGAGTCAGCATGCTTTGCACAGGTCCATGTTTTGAAAGTGTCTGTCTATTATCCAAGTGACTTAAAGTATGTTCGTATGATACTGGATTCCTGCAACAATGCTCCAGTCTCTGAAACTAGGTTTTTGTCAGTAAGCATCCCATCTCTAGTGATGCTCATCAGTATTATCTTACCTTATGTGAACAGTGTCTAGATACAAAGTCACAACTGTCCACTGAAGCAGAGCTCAGTTTCGAAGGCCTTAATCATTTAACCAACCTTTCCTTCTCTGGTGCAATGTCTGCCTTGCAGTTCCTGCATCGTTCAATAGATACATTGACTCAGTCCAACCTTGACCGATATTCGGCTTCGACGCAATATTTCGTCGTTGTTTCGTCTGTTCCTACTGGGACCTTGGAAAAGCTAGATGAATCTCTGTGTCAGTAGTATAAACCGGGATATATTTGTTGGTATGACTGTTTGCAGTGCTACAACGTGCACATGCCATTGGAGATGTGGATAGGGATAGTTTCAAGGAAGATACATTTCCGAAATTCCATACATGTGGTTCAGAAAAAGTTTATTTTCGAGTTCTCAGGTCGTGAATACTTCGTAAAAATTGTATGCATAGTGATGTACATTATTGAATGTTTAAGGAGTAGAATATAATAAATGCTCTGCTAATCTATAGGGGATGCAATGTGGCGTTTGATGAGACCTCTAGATACCTGTTCCATCCCTTTGTATGTCCTGATCGTGCTTCGCCACAAACGAATGCTCCTTTTCCATTCCGCCTGATTCAAGCATCGGCCTTTGGAGTCTCCGCTTAGGTACAATTGAACTCGACGCTGATACCAATCTTCTGCATCTGCACTCCAGTGTCCGAGATCCAAGCCTGAATTTCTGAAACTGCGCTCTCTGGGAAACCAGGACAGATCCTGAGTAAACGAAGTCGATCCTGATGCATCACGATAAACTCTATACACCCCGCATAAAAGGTCCATCTGTTTCTCTGACAGCGCCTCCTCCCATAAATGATACCTGGACTTGCACTTGGTCTGTAAGTCATGGCATCTTCCATAACAGCACATATCATTCCCTGGCCCAGATAAAATGAACTCAGGATCAGATATGTGCTCCATTGCAATGCGCCAAATTAAGCCCCCTCGCATCAATGCCAGCCCTCGCTACTGCCAGATCTTCGAGCAGTGCTGCGCCGCTTCCGCATGTAATACTGCAAAATCGTATAGGTCCGGTTTAAATCCTACAGGTCGATATAGGATGGCATCTTGGACATGTACGCGACATGGACCAACCGCTTCATCATCCACGCACATGCTGAATTGTGCACCATAGTGACACATCTCTTCCAGCAAAATCGTCCAGGCAGGAAGCGTTCCAGGATATGCAAACAATGTAACACGTCCGTGGCACGATAGACGATAAGCCTGTAAGGCGACCGTTTGGATGAGACTGGCCTGATCTCATATCCCACCTTGTTACTGCGATACCACTGGATAATGTGCACAGTAAAATCAGGGTTACTTCCTTGATGAGAGGTAGTGAGAGGCACCCGAAGCTCATGTCCCAACATTGTGGGGGCATTGGACAAGGGGGAGTCTTTCTTGTATTCTCTTCCAGAACCAGTGAAGACAGCCAATGAAGGCCTTCTGATATCTGAAGTGTATCAGTTTTGGGTAGATGGGTGAGAGGCTGTCGATGGCAAGACAGAGCAACCCACATCCCGACACAATTGCATAATCTTGTGCCTTTCCATGGATGTGTATGTATCTTCTGGTGGGGATGATGACTGGCGACGTATATTGTGGGGATGTAGCCATTGTGTTAATACCTGAAGCGAAACCTGAAGAGTATCGTCCAAGGAGCAAACCGCTTGTAATTTCAGGACAGAGTTCTTCGACACTTGTACCGTAGAACCTCTCGTGCATGAGCTCCCATTCTTTGATGGATCCTCGGTACATGTCAGGCTGCTGGTCCTTCGGATGGTCCACATATTTCACCTTCCTCTTGTTCAACGGTTATCTGGCTGGTTGATAGCAAATCATCTCGGTTAGAGGATAAATCGAATTCGAAATTTAAATCCCATTCATTCCAGAACGCAGAGTACCGTCTCTGTGAAGGAGTGTAATTGTCCCAGAAGTCCAGAACGGCTCGGTATGGAATTAGTTTTCGACAGAGGTGTGCTGTGCCTTCCACGGTGCACCAATAGAACACCTTTGATTCGGCTTTTGGGCACAGCTGTTTTTTCGCGTGCAGCTCGTGAGCCTTACGACGTTGCTTGTCCTGAATGGATTCGCCATTCATAAGCTGTTCAGTTTCGCATCCCTGACGTTCAAAGAACATCTGCCATGTCTTGCCTGGATGTTGGGAGTTTGTATCAGATGGTTCAGTCGAAGACTGACAACCAGATGGCTCTGTAGTCGTAATCGAACGGTCTTTATCTGTACGGTCTGCGTTCTCCATTTTAGACACCTTTATTGGTGCTAGTGTATCGAGTCCATCCCTCTTTTTCCACATGAGTTCGAACCTTTCTCCTGATAGTCTATCACGCCACTTCCCCTCTATCAGTTCAAAAGTGCGCGTCTGTGGATGATGCTCAGCCCTGCAACGTGTTTGTGTTTTCGAAGGTGGTAGCCGGAAATGGTAGTGCGTTGTCAAACTAACATGGCTAGCACAGTACGGTGCATCTGCAGTCCCCCAGTCGATCCAGAGAGGGACCTGGCACTTTTGGTACACATGAAATGAGTGAACAAAGTTACAGGTCCACGCATCAACAAATAACCCGACTCGGAGCGATTGATGTTCCTCCCCCTCCCAATAGCCCATGTCACGTTGCATCAACCACGACGACCGAATCAGATCGACCCAGTTTCCACCTATCTGTTCTGTCAACACTGCCGACCACATGAAATTCATCATCTTCTGTAGACATCGGAGCGGATGCGAGTGCCAAGAGGTAGGAGAGCTCCGCCGCCATGATGATAAACGCGTCGCGCGACCTTATAGCGGCATGTGCCATTGCAGTCCGACTATGTTTCGTGTGATGATACCCGTACTTCCAGGGCAGAGGAAAGCTGGTATGGCCTAAGTTTTGATGCGTCAGAAATTTGTCTTCAAGTAGCCGCTTCAAGTGCTGTAGTAGTGTTTCAAGATTCCTCCATTTTTCTACGAGACTGCCATCTACAGACCAAATGTCCGGACCAGAAGAGTAAACAGGAATGGATTGAAGTGTATGGTTTAACGAGTCAAACAGTTCGCATCGATAGACCGAGTTATGGTTAACAGGTATAAAACCTTGATATGGCATTGTGTTGGAAGCCCAATGCCGGTCAATGAAGTACTCTGGATCGGCTGGCCACACCACCTGGGGATCCTCAAACCCATGGCCGACTTTGGGAACAGGTGGCAACGTGTCGGAGCACACACAATAGAACAGATGTTCGATGTTATCTCGAATAGTTGTGCCACATGAAGGAGGGGGGGACATGCCACTAAAGTCACGTTAGTGTTCTATGCGCTGCTGATATTTAGTCTTACTCACATGGAATATTCAAGGCCTGGATATCCGATGACAGCTGCCTGTCTGCACTCTGCATGTAAGGGTGCCTAGAATCGAGCTTCAACTCAAGTAGTGCTGTTCAGCCGGCAAACGAAGCTTACCAGTTGCTTCAGAGAGTTTTGAATATCGAAAATGATGGGAAAAAATGCAAGCGAAACAGACACGGATTCGACTCGATGGGAGGGAAGCTCGGGAGCGGGCCGCTCAGATTAAACAGGAGTTGAGGCTAGATTCGACAAAAGTGGGCTTGATATTGACGTTGTCAACTAGTATCTTTACGTTCGACCGTTAGTGATACACTGAGGCGGTCTCCGTTTTGATTGTGTGTAAGTAAAACTGAAAACTGATTGATGGTGCTAACCAAGGAACTTTGAAACTCCAACTCCGACAGCTAACCCATTTGTTAAATATCACGTTCGATGGAAAGGCACGCCTCTCTGGCAAGAGACGGATGTGCTCTCACGCAGTAACCATCTTGCTGCCATCCGTCTGTGCTTCAGTAGCACCAGGGCCGCCGATGTTCCGTGGTTATTCTCGGTCTGCTGTTGATAGTATGGCTTGTTCGTACTTGTTTATATCGTTGTTAACATCTTATCAGGGCTCACATCGAATGTCAATATTATGCAAACAATCGTTCATTTATCCTTGACAGACCATGACCACATTCATCCCGCCTCTACCAGCCAATTCATCGTCAGATCAAAAGAGCACCGAAACATTTATCCATCCACCCTAGTCTGCAAGAAATGGTTCGACTGGGCTCAACCAGCTCGCCTTTATGAACTCGCGTTCAGCCGGCGAGACGAGCGAAGTCTTGCAACCCGATATCTGCATGCAGCCTTTGCAGATGGTTTCACCGCAAAACGTCATCTAGATTGGCCGCATCATATCCACCGGTTGATGATAGACGTGTCCACATCCCCTCCCGCTCAACATGAGGCAAACACTTTCTTCCACCTCTTGATTAACTTGAAAACGGTGGTATTCGTAGGCCATGTCACCAGCTCATTCTCTCTGTTTCTGGTCGATCTGTTGCATCGCCAAAAAATACGAGATATACGGTGGCGCAAGGACCTGGACTATGTACAGGATGCTGCCGACATCTATCAGGAGCTTCGCCAGCTCTATCCTCTCTTCACTGGGTTGTCTGCATATAAGATGCTTGATGTGGATATCATTGAATTTTCAGGTCCTGTTCACATCTTCTCAGTACGTGTTTCCTTTTCCTTTTCCTTATCCTTATCATTTGAGATAACACATCAGCTTATCGAACTCCCATACATTAGGATATAGAAGCCGACCCATATACCATTCAACCTGACTCCATACAACCCACAGACATTAGGCTGTACCTGATTCCTGACATGGCCAAGTTACTTCGTGTGGGCATGTCGGGAACGACATTCTTCGATTTCTCGAATGTTCGTCGCCTTGACCTTGCTGTGGGCCCCGCAGATGCCTACTCCATTTTCGATGCCATTATGGCATTACCAGCTGTCGAGGTCCTTTATTTAGACCTTACTGCCCTAACAAACGGTGAGGGTATATTTTTGCTTTCCTGCACCTCTACCTCTTACCCCTTCTATAGGCTTTTTGAAAGTCAGAAAGCTCAAGTGTCTGCAAGAGCTTCGCTTATGTGCCAGGCCAAAGCAACTTCCGTCTGTTTCAGCTGTCATTGAAAATCTTCCCAACCGTGGAGCGGGCACGGATGTCAGCATTGTCTTCGTACATTGGAAAACTGGCTTCTTCTCCTCTGATTTACATGTCGCGCTTTCAACTATCGATGCTCTAGCATCTGCTGTTGCATTCTCGTTGAAATTATACATTAGGTTTGGTGGTCTAAGTCGCATACATGGTTCAATGATGCTGTTTGATGATGTTGCGGAGTTCTTGAATACATGCTTGGGAACCTGGAAGGATGCTGGGTGGCTGACCTTATTTTGGGACATTCATGAGGCATGTATGTGGGAGAGGGCCACGAAGCCTGTCAGCGAAGTAGGCTGGAAAACATATATTCCTGAGCATTCTTACACATTCAATTAGAACTATTTTTATTTAGCTGATGTTAAATAAATAAATAAATAACTTGAAGTCCATACAGAGCAGCAGCATGCCAAAGTGCTACTTGCTTGCTACCTTCACCATGAATCTCCCCCCCATTACCTTCACCGCTTCTTTGAAACAATCTGATTTAATCCAGTCCCTATAGTCTGTCTCGTCCTTGAATTTGGTTCTAGTCCAGTCCAAATCGCTCCTGTGCATAACCGACACTCTAACAAGAGCATTATCCCCAGTTCGTGATATCCCAAGGATGCCCTCCGCCAAACTTCTGTACATTTTTGTGATCTGCTCGTGATAATTTGGATAGATCCATGTCCGCATATGGATAGACAAATTTATCTGCAGCAGATTCGCGCCTGCACCAGCCCCAGCAAGCTTGACACTTCCAAGTATATCGACCAGCATATGCCCATAACAATCGGTGCAGGATATGCTCAGGCTCTGCAGACACTGGCATGCTTTCAGATCTAATGAGACAGACCATAATCCGCCATCTGTTACAAAAGAGTCGGTGGGTTTTGCATCTGACGAAGTAAAGACCACTTACCATATATATGAATGTTCAGCTTCTTCAACGTATCGGTGCAGTTGCTCACCAGCTTCTGTGTTGCTAAAATATCCGTGTCATTTGTTGCCTTCACATATAATGCTGTCAGCTTAGAAGCTCTCGATAGCCACCGACTCAACATGACTATGTCGTCATCCGGCAACACATAAAAATGCACCACCAATACCTCGAAGTGTTGAACCGTCTCGTGCATGCCTGACGTGCTGATCGGAAAATCCACAATCTCTCCCGAATCGACTGCACGGAACACATCTCCACCCCCGTTCACCTCCATACAACTACCCACCAGTGCCAGTCTCCGGGTGAATGGGAATGCCTGTAGGAGGCCGAACATGGCTTCTGGCGTCATGAAGCAGTCGTGCCAATAAAGGGAGCGAACCTCCGAACTGAACAGCCCAGCAGGACGGGGTAAGGGCCGTAATATGGCTGTTTCGAAACCTAACCGTTTCGACTCTGGACAACAGCCTCAATACTTCCTGTATGTTCATGATGAAGTTGATGTCGTCTTCTTGATGTGAACGAATAGAAAGCTTTCGAGGTATGTCCTGCAGATGGCGTTGGGTTTCCTTCGAAAAGAAACTGATGGCAGACATGGCACAGTGCCATACCCATAGACCTCATGAAGGATTGGTGCAGTTGGAAGGGTGGGTGTCTATGTACACCTCTCGCAATGCGGTCCTTCGTGCAGGGAGGGAGAACCCTCTGCAAACGAGTGCGCAGTGAAGAGTGGTAGGGAGGTCATCATGACAGGCGTTGCTGACAAAAAAATCGACCAGCTCTTGGGGGATGTGTTTTCCGACTATGTCCATGTTTGATAAGTCGTCGATAAGGGTATTTGGTATATTCTATCCTATCAAGGTCCGTACTAATAACCCTCCTGCTCGTGTGCTATGTCGGGTCTTTGTTTTGTTCTGACCGAATCTTAGATCTCAATACGGATATACCCAATATGCAATATATATGCAGTCCCAGTATCTACTTGTCATAACCATGCAGAAGCTTGCCCAAGAGACGAGAGAGGCTATCGCGTCCTATGTCTCTACAAAGCCAGATTTGTCATCTTTGTGCATGACGAATCATGCCTTTGCCAATGCATGTCGACGAGTTCGTTACGCTACCATCCACCTTTCCGAAGCGCCTCCCTTTCCTCCATTGTTCTGTGCGGGTGACATCAAAGGATATAGCCACCGGTGTCTGGGGACCGTGGTAGCCGTCAGTCGTGCAATACGTTGTGATTTCCCTGAAGTCGGCAAAAACATTCGCAGGATTGTCTTCTTCACCGAATATCTCAAGACAATAGATGTAGATGCTTTAATCCAGCTAATAGAAACAGCACCATCTGTGATGGAATTTGTGTTTGTGGGCACCGACCTTGGCTTTTTCATGGGCTCACTCAGATTGCTGCTATCGTCCATGAAGATGCTGTTAACATTGAGGTTTAAAGGTTGTTCCATTTCCACCCAGACGCTAAATGCGATAGTACAAGGTGCGCGAATCACAATTGACGGAGAGATATATATCGTCGAACTGTTTTTCCATAGCATCGCTGCGTTTGACCACCTGCGACTTCGGGTGTACCAACGACTACAATATCACCATGGACGATGTGACGGTGGATACCCACATCGCTTTGGGTCAGCTACACCAACTACATGTGGGATTCTGCTCTGTAGGGTGGGAGGGCGACTTATTGTCGTACAGATGGCTTAGCGGGTTTACGTTCGAGTTCCTCCAGAACTTGGGTCTCCACCTTCACCACGAAGCTGATATTGACATGGCAAATATGCTGTTAGATGGCACTCTGGCTGTCATTCACTTGGACTTGTTGATATGGCATGAGACGTATTCCTTTCTTCACCCTGAGAGGTGCTGAATATCTGTATAGCGTACCATGCTCTAAAGCGTACTTCTAGTTGCAGTCGCTTATGTTTGAAATGCCTTAAACACTTACAAAATTGTGTTATTACAGTGCAAGGAGATCTGGCTCTAGGGCTCTTACAACGATCCCTCAGGACGCTGCCATTGCCTTCACTTGAATTCATTCAACTGCGCATTCTAAACATGCCTAAATCGTGGTGTCCTGGACAGTGGGTTGGAAAGTCTCCCGACTACCTTTCGATGCTGGATAGCATCCTGTGTGACATTGTCCACCCCAGATCCTTTCGAGGTATGGTCGTCTGCGGTACGCATGGAGGCATGGGAAAAGTAGATGATGAACGTCTGGCCGGTTGGATAAAACAAAGGTTGGTGCGATTGGCAGATGCAGTGGGCCGAAAGCTTTGCACTTCACATGATATACAGACTAGCATTGTATAGATTCCCTATAACGTCATGTTAACTTATCCAGTAACGTTTTACACGGTTGTTACCGAGAGCTTCCGAGAGAAGAGAGAAGCACACACGTGCTCAGTACTATTTGAATCACTGTTGCTTTTAGAACCCTTCGCTGCTAATTCTGCCTGTTATCTTTCTTGGTGACAATACACTCATGGATAAGCTCTCCCAAGAAATCATCGACCATATTGTCCATTTCCTGACATCGAAGCCAGACTTAGACAACTGCTCTCTCGTTCACCGATGCTTCCTCTCTGAATGTTGCCGCATTAAATTCCGTACCATCTCCGTTAACGAGACCATCCCGTGTCCTACCGGATATGTATGGATTTTGGAAACCACACGTTGGACAGCTAAAGAAGCGGCGGATAACCTTCAACGGTATTATCCAGATATCCATCGTTACGTCAGGGTGGTGCGTTTTTGTGGAGGGTCGGTCAAGAAAGAGGATGTTGCAGGGCTGATGGAGCTGTTCGTCCAGCTACCCCTTGCGACATCCTTCATTCTTGAAGGCTTTAGTGGAGACAGTGTTACTTTACCACAGTTGTCGGAACCCCTTCGGAAAATTGAGTCGCTAACATTCAGTCGAGGCATTGTTTTCGCCGATGATCTCAATAACCTACTGCCAGGTGAGTCCATCTAACTTTCTGTCTTCAAATATCTTGTTTACCAAGTTACTTGCAATCACAGTGCTGCCATCGTTAATTAAAATGACAATAGCTCCTTCAACCATAGTCGATGTCACAGCAGACGACATATCTCCGGAGACCCATGTAACTTTGGCATGTCTCAGGTCACTCGATCTTTCTATGCCAGAAGTAGAAGATGATTCCGTGCAGGAGAACTACGAATGGTTGCACTCGATATGGTTACCCACAATATCTGAACTACGCATACATTCCTATTGTGAATGGTGGTGCGAAAGGGCAAATTTCCTCATGGATGGACTCGGGCCCGACGTAAGCCACCTTATCCTTGATGTGTACCGTGCATCATTATTATATGTATTCCGCATTTATTGTTTCTCATTGGATGCACTTCAGCTTATGACTGTCTCAATTCACCTTGTCGACACAACAACTGCATCATAACTCTATCAAAACTATCGGGTTTACACAGTCTGTCCATTGTCACAGGCGACAACGGTCTCAAAATGCTGTCGCATTCCTTACGCAGCATTCCGAGGCCTACACTACGCAATATCAACTTAAACCTCATACACTTTCCATGTCGTTGGAACCCGGAATCCCTAGCTGATCTCAACGAAGTCGACAGAGCTATTATGGAAGTGATAGATTGAGACCGCTTCGTCGAAATGACGGTTCATTGCCAATTCTATCCTGAATCACTGGTACTCGAGAAAGGCGGCTGATAAGACCATTGTAATTGGATTTCTGGGTATGCAAAGTCTATTTGGCAAAAAGTCCTTTGTCCTTTCTGGTGCGGTCTCTTCTTTACTCCCGTTTCCTATATTGATCTTTGACTACTCTACAGATATCCAAATGTCAAATACAGTGGGGCAGGCCAGTACAATAGATTTTTCTTATTTACTCTAGGCATTCTTTCGGTTGAACATGAAAGAGGCACATGCCATTCATTCTGCTTTCTTAATTCGGCATTCTCCCAGTTACTTTTGTTTTTGTTTTGAAAATGAAAGATGTTTAATTTGGGCAATTTCTGGTATCGAGTGGCTACTTTGCAGTTCCTAAATAGACCAAACACGATCACCATGGTCGTTTCAAATATATACATATACGTAAGATACTGTAAGTTACGGCAGGTTCCTTCCAATCGGACATCATGGCAAGTTCCCAACCAGACAACCCAGACAACAAACGACACGGCAAGTTCCAAGTTGGCCTGCCCACTGAGATTTTTTTTCTGAGAAAATACTAAAGCGCCTGCTCAATATGCATTGTCGTCGGCCCACATCGCATCATGTCCTTCTCGAACACTCCTGTCGACATAGCAGAAAAAATTCTCATCTGGAGTATCGTCTTCCACGATGAATGCGATGGTATCGATGACCTTTTTTGCGCTGTATGCACTAGGCGAATGTCCTTGATGAGTCAGGGTTTCTTACATATGCTACGTCCTTATATGTGGAGGCATATGTCCATACGAGCTGGCACCAAGCTCATCACTCCGTCGTACCTATCGGTCCTTAACGATGCCCAGTCGGCCATTGATTTCCTTTCAACCAAAAAACATATCATCTCGTTTGTTCGGCAGCTCCACGTCATTGCCCCCTTTCCTCTCACCGCACCAAGCTCCCATTCTTATTCTTCCCGAGACGCCGTTACGGATTTGATGATGCTACTCCCCAACCTCCATACTGCAGCATTCTTCAATGTCATCTTAGACGAATTGCCCTGTCTACACAGGCAGCTGTGAGCACGTCAGAACCATGAAGCTCGTATTCTGCAGTTCGTCGGTGCTAGGAATGAACATATTCATGAGACATTTCTCATACCTGGACGCACTGCACATTTACTGGCCAGAGCCTATCCTCTCCCCTCTTTATTTCTATAACACCAAGTTCCTACGTGACCCAGGTCTTCCTTTCATCGATTGCATCCATCCATCCCGACTGCAGTCTCGGCCTGTCATTGACACGCTTGTAGTACAATCTACTACAGGGGCAAACCCTCTTGAGTGGTTTTGCAACCCAGATGCTGGTACGAACCCGGTAGCTTCAGAACGTTCCATATCAATGGTGGCGCTGCAAACCAGGATAATCTGGCTGCTTTCTTGAAGTTGGTAGGGCCTGCAGTCTGGGAGATAAGGTCCACTACCACGGGTAAGTAACCGAGACATTTTCATTACATAGAAGCTCAATCTAACATTCCTATGCAGCAGCTATGCCTTTCGACTTCTCGTATTCCACACAGTTATTCACCTTGAGCCTCGACATCGATATAATACATCTGGCACAGACCCATGCCTCCCTCCTTTCACTGCCAATGCACTCCAGCATCGACAATCTCACGATCATCTTCAGAGGACCATACTTCATTCCACAAATTCCAGCTATAATTCAGTCTATGCCCACCATCTTGCGATCGAGATGCCGCTGGTTGCGAGCTTTCATGATCATCTATGAGACCACTTGGTCAATCGTCAATGAAACGGAGTTTACGAGGTTAGCCTGGATACTTACCTCGGTGTTTGATGCTGCCTTGAGCCATGTCACGACCGACTTTCAAATGCGACAATCAGCAGACAGTGAAGAAGAAGGCCCCAAAATGGCACTCAAAGATTTATCTAAGCCCTTCTGCCGCTTGTTAAAAACAGTACCGGTGCTGGTAGAACAGCAGCGTTGTCTTTGTGATGGAACCGTTCTATCGGTGCTCGATTTGTACAGTTCTTTATTTCCATTTTGCACATACGCTAAATTAACATCTTTACGTGTAGGAATATGGAATCAGAAAAAAAGCTGGTCCGCGCCACATTGAATAAGTACTCGCTAGATGAGGTGAAGAGGACTTATGCATTTTCGGACATGGACATGGATCACATGGATTGAGAGTAATTATCACTTTGGATATGTTATCTGCCACACGTATTTTGATGTAGGATATTTTTAATGCGTGTCTGTTCCTGATAAACTATCTTCTAAAAACATATGGTCTTCTAATCTTATATTCATTCCGGCAGTTTTCAGTTCATTCTACTCAGATTTCAGTTCTAACATTGGTTTATCGGGTTTCCTTGTTACTCAGGGAATTTTGTTAATTTTGTTGTGGCAGATTACATTATATTCTCGTCATGGTGGCTACACAAATCTACAGCTATCTGCATCCCATAAGACTATACAATGGCTATTCAATTTCATGACCAGTGTACAGTCAGTTGTGCACTCACCACAAGTGAGTATAGACTCGTGATATTAGGACGCGGTCTTGAAAGGCCTTCCTCACTGCCGGCTTATTTTTAGGATGTACCATAATTGGCGCCCCATGACATACATCTCCATAGGTTTCTGGGCTGTCTTTAGCCATCCTTCTGGCCTCATCGTACGAAGCTTGGAACCCATCACCAAGCAAAAGGATGGCATACGCTCCAAATGAATTGACTTCATAAGCAACAGAGACTACCACTCCTTCCTTCCCATAGTCTTTGACAATGTTCAACATAGCGTATCCCAACGCAAGACATGGGTTGAAGCTAGACGAGTCCAGGATGAAGATGCATAATGCAATCTGAGCGCCATCGATGTTTGTTGTCATGACTTGTTCCGGTCGCAACCACAAATATAGAAAACTGTGTTCCATGTAAATTTCTGCCTCTTCAGGCTCCCAGATATCGAATATGACAGATCGTTTAGACTTCAAACAAGGTATTAGACGGACATTTGTGACATGGAAAAACAGATGTTGACATACCACCATTGCCGAAACTAAAACGTTCATCAAACTAAGAGGGACGGCAAGACTCCCAGCGACATTCAGAATGTTTAAAATGACGGGTTTCATTTCGAGAGTCCTGCTAACCACGATAACAGTGTCGTCGGTTGAGTCGTCCATGGTAACTGCAAGCGAGTAAGACGGTAAGTGGTTGCATTAGTTATTTATCACCTGAAGCGTCGGAATAAAATTTGAGACAGTATATATATTGAACTTGAAAACTGGGAGGTGTCATCGCTCTGGAATCTGGATAGGAGGTTGCTACACAAAATTTAGCACAGGCATACTCTTTTATTAGAAGGGCTGTTGGCAGAGTGGATGAACTTGACAGATAAATAGCAGTACTCTGGAGAGAGCCGCAGCCTTCAATGGATATTTTCGTACCGGTGCCGCAGCCTTAATGGATAACTCCGTCGGTAACATCCGATGATAATAATAATCTTAGATATTGACGTTGATCTAGATCTAGATCCTCATCTACTCATCACTGGAGGTGATTGCCAGCAGCTACTAGTGGTACTAAGTGCTAGTAGTATGCATATAAAAGGGGGGGGCAAGATAACTTACAAACAGCATCTGCTACCAAAACGTCGGAGTTAGATGATTTGCCGCTTGATCATATCATATAAATGTCTACTACACCGAGTCACCACCAGCATCGGGTTAACCTTCATCTTTGCTGAGAGTATGTCCCGAGCACACATTTCCCGTCATCATTTGGCTGGAAAACTTTTGGAGGGAGTGGCCACATTCTAACGGCTATCCAGAGTGCAAACTCAAAAGACGAAGAAATTGGAGAGGCATCTCTCATTGCAGTAGGAGATGTGCTTCCGACAAGGTTCTGGGCCGACAAGTTGGGTGGTTGGAAAAAAGATTTTGGTGCAATGAAAAATGCCAAGTTTTCGTTGCTTTTAGGAGAACCACAAGATGCAGAGTTCCGAAAAGACTGGGCAAATACTGTTGGTAGAATTAACGGAGCGACCTCTCAAGTCGCCACAAGCACCTCTGCATGTAGCTGCATTCAGACGGAGAATCATTCTACTCAAATCCGGTTTGGAGCTCCTGTTTTTGAGGCGTTGGTGAGGGTCGCTCTCATGTGAAGAACCTACGAGCACTAACTTGTTTTTGTGAAGGATCCTACAAACAGCGTGCTCAACGAAGTCATACAAACTTGGCCAGTGGAAGCAGAAGACCAAATGGGTCTCGACCAATTAAAGCAAACCCATCATGTCAATTGTTTAAAGGTTTTTGATACCGACGACTCCTCAGTACCTCCCCATAAGGTATCAGCATTGCTTAAAGGTACGAATGAATACATCTTTCAATAAAATCACGTCTTAATCAGTTTACAGGTGCCCTAGTAGAGGTACATTTTTCCATGCGCCATTGGAGCATTCACCACAATAACCAACCAGCACAGCACGCATTTTGCTGCACAATGCATCAAATATGTGTCCTTAAGCGTGCGCCTCCTCCCCTATCTAGTCCTTACAAGGGGAGATCACGTCCATATCACCCGCTACCTGCTAAGAAAGGGTCTATATTAAATTCAGGCTCTTTGCTCCCACCTGCTGAGATCCAATCTATAGAGAGAGAGCCGAGAGGGGTCTCGGCGTCTGCAAACATCGAAAATTTGCAGGTTTCCCATTCAGAATTAACCGATATTCATTCCTCTACCCAGCTGGCTCTGGGTCTTGCGGATAGAGCAGCCCGGGCCTCTCCTATTACACCTGCACTGGTGCGATCATCTACAAATCGTTCCGTGTTTCCATCATTCCCAATACCGGGTTCTGAGGGAGCAGTACGGTTGGGTATTCTGCAACAACTTACAGGTCCATCAACCGCGTATGCATCGCTTTTGGGACCAACAGGTCCTATGTCTGTAATTAATGATGGCATTGAAAACCTACCGTCTGTACATATATCGACGCCACAGGTATCATTCCTAGACCTAGACCAAAATATCCCAGTTTCTGCCAAGCCGATGCATGGCATGGAGGCTGCAGCCATGCACCCTGTGCACCCTCCCATATACGAGTTAGATGAGGGACACTGTGACCTGGAAAATAGCCGAGAGAGACAGCCAGACGCACCGACTGATGCAAATTTTATTGGACATGAATCGAATGGAGGAATCGGAGACCCGGGACCTTTTCAACAGGTATTGTATGAGCATGAGCGTGACGCCGACAGTTCACAGACACAAGTTAGTTCAACCAGCAGCCCACAGCCACAAGTTAGTACGTCCAGCAGCAGCAAAGGAAGGCAGAGTAACACGAAGGCCAAAAGGAAGAATAATGAGGGAGATGCGACAGAATGTTCGCTCCAACCTCGAGTTTCATACTCTTAAACTTCAGTAGATCTGTCTGCCATGTAATGATACATTGTTTACTGAATACAATAAGTGGTTGAACAAATATGTATGGACACTGTATCTGCTTATTTAGCCTCTTGACCTTAGCCTGCTCTTCACAACCTGACCATTGGAAGTTCCTAGGACAACTGATTCATCGGAGCTTAATCGCATCCTTACAACCGGTTTTACCTTTCTGCTGTGTCTAACCATCCATAGTTCCTTCTCCGTGCGATTGCATCTGACTTTGAATGCTCTTCTTAATTCTGAACGCCTCTCCTGAGCTTGCACATGGTGACAATGAATGAGTTTTGCATTTTTGGAACGAAGTATGGGTGTTCCTTTTTTGGTCAGCTTGATAAATCCCTGCTTAGCAGAATGTAAGGTGTATCCTATTAACATTTGCCTCAACGGATGGGCACAAGGCATATTATAAGACCTACCATGACACTTCCAGTAGCCAGGTTCCCATGTTCCGTTTTTTTTGGCCACATTTACAGTATCGCAGATACGACCCATGACATGATATTTGATGTCTTGAATCAGACGGTAGGTAAGAGGTGCAGGATTCAAGGCGTCGTGGCCAAGGTATTTGACGTAGTGAATGTACCTGCATATGCGTGTGTATGTGTCACGAGAAATCAAGATATATCCACTCACTGTCCGTTTCCCATCCTCTGAACTAATGAGACGCCGCAAAAGTCCAGAGGTCCCACGACCCACTCCGACTTGGTACGTTTGATAACCTGAAAATGAAGTTTAAACTGGCCGAACCTTCTCTGATAACACGGTACACACCTCTAGCAATTTACTCTCCTTGTCGAAATCCGATGCCTTTACCCATCTCAATGCATGTTGTACATTAGAAGGTATGTGATACAATGTCCATATGCCCGAAGATTCTTTAGTTTCATAAAGGCATGTTGTTCATTGCTTCTTCCTGGGCCCATAATCCGATATAAGAGCAGGTAACAAATGGCAGCTTCCGTCTGTACTCCGTAATCCCACCATAAGGGCATATAAACGTCAAAGGAGGTAACAATCGTCAGAGTTGAGCGTACCACAATCAAACGAGTCCCCTTCTGTAACGTATTTGAATCGGGGCCTATATGCTGAACTAAGGGGATCTTGATACTGGTCTTCGATAGTGACTAGGTCCTGCGCTATCAAATGCCAAAGATGACCCTGATGTCTTGCGTAAGGCAGCAATCGCGGTTGGAAAACGTCGAAACACAGGTCCATATCCTACAATATACTGTCAGAACATGTCATATTTATTTTTTTTGCAATGTACCTGAGACTGTTCAAAATCCCAGAGATCAAAGGCTCGGTCTGCTGTGGCGCTGACAGAGCACTTTGCATTGCAATAGATGTAGATATTGTCTTTATGGCTTATTTGATCTTCCAATGTAGCGCAAAGACCAACATGATCGTAGGACATTGCTCTTTTCAGTCTGAATCTGAAATCATCGTCAGCTTCATGCTATTTGTTATTCGAAGGATTGTGTACACATACTTGTTCTTCAAATGAGAACTAAAAAGGAACTGGTAAGCAGCCTCGCAAAGGCACGCCATTCTTGCTGGGCATCGTACCACCCCTCGAATCGGCATCCATGGAGGAAGACCTAACAACAACGGAAAACGGATAAAGCCTTCGCCTCCACCACGACTCGAAAATTACCTCACCTGCAAGGAAACAAAGGACACTAGCAGCATACATGCCAAAGGCGTCAAATGCCGTGTGATCAGATTTGATGGCCATCCATGTTGGTTCCATTGAAAGCCAATGCTTTCCACTGAACTTGACAGCTGAGGTGAGCCAGAAGTGGTACGTGTGTACTGAATAGTCCAAGACGGTGCCAGTGATAGTATATGGCAAGGATAGAGGGGAAGGAAACGGATTATTCTTACGGCTGTGCCACAAAATCTGACAAAAGACCAATACCAATGGATTAGTTGTGCTGCGCGTAAAGTAAAATGATATACACTACGCTGAAGAGGCTGGCTGTGGGCACCTGTGGAATAGTGAGCGGGCTAAAAGGCAAACCTCAAAAACCCACACACACACTCACACAACTACACAAACTACAATCACCCTCGTAAGTTCTAGAGGGAGCGATTATTCCTAATGCGATCCAACTATACTTCAATATCTCAAAGAGTTTCTCTTATTCTCAGCACTCTTAGCGAAGCTAAGCTTTCTCTAATGAATTCCTAAGTCTAGGAACTTTTTACAGGAAGGTCATTCACTGGCGCGACGCAACCTTCAAGGCAGATTTGAGTTATAATACACAAGGGACACTGATCCCAACAGAAACAGAGGCAATACATGCCGAAACTTTAGTGAGCTCGCTAAAAGAACACCACAGGCAAGCACTGACTTAGCCCGCTCGCTACACAACTGTATGTAGGGGTTCTCCAACTAACTCCCGCAGGTTATCTCGACTCAAGAACACTTCAGAAGTGCTCGGAAAACAGATTCAGAAACGGAACTTCAAACAGAACTGACACGGAACAGACTGAAACAGAACAGAACAGAACAGAACAGAACAGAACAGATCTCAGATTTCCACTTCAACACATTCTCCGAACAGACTTATCACACTTAACAGAACAGAAACAGCGTCACTGATTCATATTCACTCTGACTAAGTTCTCAAAAGTCTTATCAAAAGGGTATCTTGTATTTCTCTGAGTGAGCTCGCTAATTCTATGCACAGCTCGAAGTCACAAACTGATCCTTTGTTACAGTACTGCCTTCAACGCGTGCACGGGAACTCGGGGGCTCGAAACTTGGCCTCTACCTACTGTAACCAGTCTACTTATACTACAGGGGAATTAGAATTACAAACGTCACGCAGTACCCAGACTCCTACATGTGTAGCACGTTGCCACCGCCGCCTTACTGAGCATCCG
The DNA here is from genome assembly GCF_030435595.1 of Desarmillaria tabescens. Taxonomy (NCBI): domain Eukaryota; kingdom Fungi; phylum Basidiomycota; class Agaricomycetes; order Agaricales; family Physalacriaceae; genus Desarmillaria; species Desarmillaria tabescens. Next base: position 38,266 of record NW_026848506.1, read on the forward strand.
AGTCGGACTTCCCAGTTTTAGTCTCATTTCTATAGTGAGCTCGCTAAACGCGTGCCAAGAGGTGCTCTCCCGACACCCGTGGGCTCGTTCTCTAGCGACCAACAGGTCTAGGCGCACGGAACTATCAGTTCTGGCGTATGTCATTCAGGCCTTCTTTCTTGGATTCACAGAGGCTTCTTGTAGACACGGCAACAAGTGAGTCTTCAAACAATGGGACTCAGAACAATGGAACGTGGGCTCGCAGACTTCGGCCAAAGCCCATTGCCCAAGCTCGTGCCGGTGATATCTGTCAGCTCGCTTAAGGATTTCCCCAGATTTTCAGGTATGGCGCATCACAGTTAGCGAGTGCGCTAAGTGTTCTCGGTGCCAGTGCAATCTTCAAGGTTTTATCTAGCTCCCGCGAGTGTGCTTGTAAGTTAGAGCCTAAGGCATTGGGTATAGGGTTTGGCCTTCTCATCACGCATGCCTGTCAGGTACAGTGCTGTGACTAAGTCCTGTTTAGAATCCCGTTGCTTCTTATGCCATAAGTTATATTCCATATCATTGCACCACGTAGCATTAGTGTCAACGTGTAGTTTTAGTCCGCTCGCTCACTATCTCTCAGTATGCGTGTAAAACACTCTAGATTGCAAAATTACATGCGTAAATAGGCTGCAGTCGCAACAACGCACTTCAAAAAGACAATCCCTGCTGTTGAAGGAGAGTATGTAGTCTCCAAAATCGAATGCTATACCTATACCGAAACCACGCCCTGCAGCTGGAAGAGGAACAATCTGGTGATCCCAAATGTCACGCGCGTACAAGTTGACGGAGGTGTGCAGATTCGGTCGAAGCTGTAAGGGAGTGGATGAGCAATGCAGGCAGATCAATAGAAGCATAAAGGATCCTACACAAAAGTAGCGATGCTTGGGAAACTCGAGTATATACCATCTCTGGTGGTATAGTGCCCCCATCAATCTCAGATCAGCCTCTAGGAAAGCGTCGGGACTGTCGTTCGTCGCGAGATCAGGTACAACCTTAGGATCAGGCCATATATTCTTGTGCCTGCTGGTGCTAGACGTGCCTCTGAAGATTGGGGTGAAATAACGAAGTTTTACCACCTAATAATGTAAGGCAAAGTTGCGCAAAAAAGCAATTACAAAACACAGTGCACATACAGTAGCCGCTTTGAGAGATTTGTCTAATGAACTTGCATCGAAGGAGTCGAAGGAAACTTCCTGCTCTTGTCCATCATTCTGCTTGAAATTGTAAGACTCCAAAGAAGCCTGTTTTAGAGACGGTAGTTCCTCCGTAGTCGTAGTTGGCTTTTTTTTCTTAGGCGAACCGGTTTCTTGAGATCACCATATACACCAAGCACCACTTTGTCCTTTAATTGATTTTGAGAGCAGTGATTTAGAAACGCAGCTACAAAATCGGTTTCGGGCCCTTCAGGCATGAGCGAGATGACATGAACATAATAAAAGCAAGTCTGACGGCTTCTTTGACAACTGATAATTTAAATTGATTAAATAATTCCGGAAATACGGTTTGAGGGTGCCCAACCACAATGGTGGGTAGCCACTGGATACAAAATCTGAAAGTATATATGAAGAAGACACCTGGATAGATAACTCGCTTGTTTGTAAACCCCTGAATTACTGTAAGATTTACAGCTATCCAACTGATAAAGGAAAGAGAACACATTCGGATCAAACCGGAGCATCGATTCCTCTCTCCGAGCAGGGCATTTTAGGGTGCACCGCCACCGACCCGTCCTCAGGTATGCAACAAATCTATAAAATACTGGATTTCACACGTGTAGCTATGCTATGATACTAGGGTACAAGGAAATACGGTGAATATCAGACATGGAGCTAATTTTTAATATGAATGACACCTGCTAAAAAGATCTGAACTTCAAAACACGCAATGTAAACACACACCGAATATACCCCTAAGAGCCTTTGCGACCCCTTTTGCATGTTGTGTACGCCAGCTGCACTGCCGCGATTGATATCCACACATGAGCAAGGATAGTTGGTAATGTGTGTCGTGTACCTCATGGATGCTCAACGCTTAGATGATAGGATGGCATAATTTTGTAATTTGACAGAGGGAACAAGTGGCAGGCAACAAGGGATCAATGAAGATGAGATGGGTAAAGAGAGGGGAGAGGCAAATGCCGCTCCAATGAAAGATGAGAAAATGGCAAACTCCGTTGCCACAATAATACCGTATTTCTGCCATCAACAATAACCCTGTAGTTCTCCTGCTCCCTTTGCACCCCTTACACCGGCTTATTCTGATCCGACAGAAACAGACAGCCTGGACACTGTCTTTCTGGAATACCCTTCTCACGCATCCAAAAACAAGTTTTCAGATAAAAACAGATATTTAAACGTTCTCTACACTCTACCAACTTTGCATTCTATTGACTTTGCGCACTCTATCAAACCTTTCCCCGCTTGTACAGCTCATGGAACATCTCACTGAACATAACGGCCTAATTTTCACTCTGAATGACGTTCATCGTTCCTACAGCTGGTCGGGTTACGATTACATTCCCACCATAAGAGGTGGGCTGGCTTTCAAGGTCCCCCAGAAAGGAACATATTCAGGCAGGATAGTTGAATATTCTAAAATTCCCGGGCAGATTGATTGGGTTAAGATGGTAGAATTGTGGTCTCTGAATGGTGATGGGTACACTTTTCCTTTCTTCCCTGGTGTCAAAGATCCGGACTTCCTCCCGTCTAACTTATCAGATACTTTCTACCCTCGTCTCGACGGTCATTTAGGCCCTTTTGACGTCACCGAGCATCCTCAAGAATACGATGCAGCCCAACCCTGGTTGCCGTTCATACAGCCGTATAGGAAACTGGTGGAATGGGCATGCGTGTTGCCAGCTTTGATACAGAAACAAGACAATGTCTGTGCTATGGATGAGGGTTTAGTCGGTGACCTCCTTCGTCGAAATTTTTGCTTGGACCTGCAGTTATGGCACGTTAAGGAAAAGCTTCATCACCGGAATAACGATGCGGTTCTAGTACTCCCAACCTTTCCTGAATGTGATACCATTCATCTCCTACTACGCGAAGCCTCTTACCCCAAGATGCTTGATTGCATCGTTGCTATTCAACGAGGTCTGCGTATCAAAGATGCGTGTATCACCTATCATTCACTCCCTCCCATGTCAAACTCCAATTCTTCATCCACTTCTTTCAGAGATAAACCCATTCCACCTGCGGATATGTCTTTTTTAGGCTTGTGGGGTAATGCGCTGAATAGTGAAGAACTCGCCTGGTATCATAACGTTGCAAAGGTACCTGTGTATTTTTCCCATGAACTCTCATCGGAAGAGATGGCTGACCTACTCAAAGCGTCCACTTATACTCCCTGTGATCTGACCATTTTCCACCGACGCTTTGGGCCCGGCTCTCCATACGACTCTTTCGCTGTTGAAAAAGCCGTCAATGCTGAAACCCATGCGTTACCATCTGGAGCATGCACACCAGAAAAACAGGTGTTCAAAAGTTGCACGCCTTTCTCTTCGAGCAGGATGCAAGGGTACAGCGAGATGAGAGAACCTCGTAGCGATAGGATGGTACAGGTCAGATTGGAAGCGAAGAACCGTGGCTACCATGACTATGAATGGAAAGGAGATCTTTCCCCTGTCTGGCATAGCGACGTAGCCTTGAGCTACCCCAGGAGGATGATATACAAGTCCAGAGTAGCGTTCATAGAAACACCGAGAGTAGAAGAGATTAGGACGCCGTTTGACCTATGGGATCATATCTACCAAGTCAAGGACGAGTCCACACTCTCAGACGAACAAGGACAGTGGTGTTTCTTGCATGCAAACAAGAACGACGCTCGCTTCGATGGGCAAATTCATAATACATGGTATGACAGACGGCGAAGCATGGCTATCCACTTCACTGTTCCTGATCATCTCACTTTCCCTTCTGGATTCATCATGCCCCAAGAACTAGTCAATATATATGGAGCCCCCCCTCCTCCTTGGAGGATTTACTCCCCGCTTGCTAACGGACACACTCTTTTACAAGAGGATGGCATCAGTTGGATGTACCCTCAGCTCGAGAATTGTTCAGCCGAGCACAAGCTTCCGATTCTTGACTCGAGTAGGTTACCCTTCATAAACAGTCCGGGCGTCACCTATCACACCATGTTCCACCTGTCACCTTCTGAAGTTCCTCCGCATTTTATTAGTATTGGTGTCATGACGGAGCCTGATCACAGCTTTGTCAGTACCGGGGTCATGACGATGCCACAATCCACCGGTTTTCTGAATACTATTTATGCGGCCCCCATAATAGTTGCTAACCCTCCTCAAGGACCATTCAGAGACCCTTGGCCTGATGCGATCAGCTCTGATACTGATGATGATGGCAGTAGCGTCCGAAGCAAAACCATGTCAACAGTATCGAGTATCGACAGTTCACAACCTTCATGACCTTCGGAAGATTCTCCAAGAGCTGCTCTTCGCCGCTCCACACGCGAGCTTCGCACCATTGCTTTGGGCCTGGAGACCATGAGCAAAAGGGGATAAGATGGTTGAGCACGTTCGGTTGTAGTAGTAGAACAGGAGTAGGAAGAATGATGGTCTAGTTGTACAATCGGTTCATTTATGCTTTGTTAGAGCATATAAATACAAATATCGGTCACAGTGGCACTATTATGAGAGGTTGTGTTATTACCAGAGAAGAATGTCATGGACGTGTTCAGCCTGGAAATATTTTTTAACGACATGTACACGTATGATGCTAAAACGCTAAACCTAATTATGACCCGCATGAGAAACATACTCTGTCCTCTCGCATCTCTTTCCTAGACTAAGACTAAGCGTCGTCATCATTTCCACTTTTCTTCCGCTTATCTCCTCTTAACAAATCATCGTCTGCCTTGCGTTTCCTCTTGATGACTATGAACTTGTCCCAAATTGCAGGCACTTTCAAAATATAGCAATATTGCTTATAGCAGGGTACTTGTTACTTATGTTTTGCATTTGTATTGGTAGATTTGGGTTCATCTGGCTTTGCTTTCTTTCCCTGACCTTTGGACACGGGATCGGTGTTGTTATTTAAATGTTTGAAGTCGAGTTCTGAAATTTTGTTATCGGCTACTTGTAATAATAAGAACAATGTACCAGAACACACCATCTTGTTTGATGGGTCCGAAAATATTGGCTGCCTTCAACTCCACATGACAATGAGAATTTCATATCGGCAACAACACCCTGAAGTGAACCAAATGGTACAAGTATTTTTACAGATTTCAACAACGCATTGAATGAGTCCCTTGTTGCAGCCGACAGAATCTATTCGATAGTGCTTAATCTGGTTTAGCTCAGACATTTTATGAGTGAATAAACCGGTGAATATCGACCTGGAAGGTTAAACACTTGCCTCGAATGTTAGCAAGCATAGTGAACTGCCCACTGCCTTTTCTGCATTGGACCCCATGTCAAGCTTACAACTTTTGTGGTCCTTGATGTCGAGAGGGTTGAGACAATGTTGCACAGTGAATTCCCTGAACATATTTTCGGAAGTTTGAGGGTACCACATACTGCTCGGTGGCAGTTTCAGGTGAATCCAGTATCTAGGTCATCGGACCAGGTCAGAACCCAAGTTAACTTAAGAAAAACATTCAAACATTTCTTTTCTTGAACATTTTGGCTGTCAGACAGAGTTCTGTGCTGGAATCCCTCTGCAATAACATGTCCATTGGTTGTTCGACAGATATCTGCTGTTGAAGGGTTCTGAGAACGGAAGTTGCTTGATTCCAATCATCCATAAAGATGGTACCCACAGGTGCTTTCACTGTGGAGGAGCCATTTCAATTTTGACAATGCTTTCGGATATCTCTCGTCATAGTCCCTCATACCAGAGAGTTTGTTGTACCATCCTCCTGGAAACGGTACGGTGATGAGAGAAACCATAGTAGGTCTGGTATGCTGGGTAACTTCTGCCGAGTTTGAACACAGTATGTCAGCATTACCGACATGGGACCAGTTTACAGAGGCTTCAAAGCCTCCACGTGCCAGATAGCACTCAGAAACTAGCAGCCTCCCTCGTTTCATGATTAAACCAAAGTTGTCAGGCATAGCGTCGATGATGTCAATATTCTGATACAGGAAGTGGGAGGGGAGAGGCAACCGTCCCTATATTGCACCCTCCATTGATAAACGTGCAACAACCGTGCCACAGGGATACATTTGGGATATATTTAGGTTTTAGGTTTCCGATGTTGTTCTTGCGGATCTTTCCACTTTTTTCTCACTATAGGTTTTTCCCAGCGGTAGTCCTATTTTCCAATGGTTATCTAACAGTATTTGTAAAGGTAAACACTACGCTACTAAATGAGATGAGATTTCATGACAGTATCAGATAGCAGAACATTTTAGTACACTCCCGATTCATTTTAACGCAAAAAATAGCTTCACTATCTTAGACGCTCTCCTTCCATCAACTTTAACCGCTGGACTAGTCTTAGGTCTGAACCCTATATCCTCCGCCCATTTTCTGATGACATCTCTGACGAAAAGATTATAAGATGGTGGACTCCTGATGCGGGAGGTGCAGAGAGGGCATCCAGCGGGTGAACCAACACCACGAGCAGAATGAGGCGGCTTCTCCTGGTGAGTTTTTAGGTGCCGAATTATACAGTGTGCACAGAAGTTGTGCCCACACGTTAACCTAAGAATAACATGGGTCATTGGTACCTATATAGCAACATATGTGAATGAACAAGGTGCGTACGCCATGGGCACCCACATACACTCCCTACACAGGCCGCATTGATATTCTACCGGAGTCTCTACTATAAGCATGAGCATCTCAATTGACAACGTACAGTAAAATATCACTATCACCTCTGGTATCCTCTTCTTTTCCATCGTAGTCAATATCATCGATATCCAAGGGCATATCTCTAGAACCACCGTCAAACGCTTTGAGATAGCGGTTTACAGTATCGACATTATTGGGTGCAAGCCGAATGAGCAGTCTATAGCCTTGAAAAGTGCGAGAATAAGCATCTCTGATGCGAATTGAGATACGCTGTGGATTATTAGCCATGATTAGAAGAAAGGTAAGCTCATGATTTATTTGAACCTCGATGCGCTGTTACGGTTTATTCATTTCTTTCTCTTTTTCTTATGTATTCACGATTACCCTATGCTGCGGTGTTGATCGGACATTCTCACCGTACTATTTTTAGTCTACTCAACGTGTATTTAAGTAGAGCCTCAGCTGGTCTAAACCCCAGCTTCGGCTAAGGTTTAATCTACCTATCATCGAACTCCGTTCTTCGTGACTAAGTGTCCATCGACTTTCATCGCCTTTGACCTGTTAGAGCATCGTCTACCGAAGTGCGAGTAGCGATCCTAACACGATCTAAGTCGATAGAGTTAGTGGCTAACATTTAGCCGAAGCTCGCTCTACGTTGCTCAGCGTCACTTCCGAGAAAGAGCGCTGCCCAACTCTTTGACGAAATATCATCTTGCTTGACCAGAAGAGGTCATCGCCTGCGTTCGTGTGGACAACCCGGTGCTTGTCAACGCACAGCGAGTGGACCGACGGAAAAGCACTCACTTTCAAAATTCATCCGATACACTTCCTCGTCGCAGTAGTCCTTTGGGTAATCCCCTTCCGACTACTCCTTCTTGCGCTCGTGGTCGATCTGATTTTTGAATTCATCCTTTTCGACGACCTCATCCTTGCAGTCTTTTTGACTGTATCCCTGACCCTCGTCCTAATCGGACTCGGGATATCGGCAGTGTTGCTAGCAGGTCTGCTAGTTGCCCTGTACACGTTATACCCCCGCCTCGTTTAAGGACGCCACGTATCCCAACACGAAACCCTTTATTTTCGCCCTCCAGCTCGCCTCCATATTAACAATCGCCTTGTTAATAGTGACGAGCTCTCCATCCGACGAAACCTGCGAAATCCAGTTAATGAGCAGCTCCAATTACGAGACTGACCTTAGCTTGATTATCGCACTCCTTATCGTCCTCACCATACTTGCTGTTTATCAGCTTGCATGGTCAAATCGTCGACTTACGCCAAGGATCGATCCACTGACGGATGCCCTGGTCAGAATCCATTCTCGCCGTCTTCGCGACTTTTATACTCTTTTTCTTCTCCATTACTTTGTACCAACTTCGCCGTTGTTGCCAGCGGAGACAAACCCGCGCACGACTGCCATTTCACTACATCCCGAGCGCCCCGGCCTATCCACCGCCGGTAATAGACATCCCATCGGCCTCTCAGCAGACGATCGGAGATGTCGAATCCAACATCTCAGGGGGACCTGGAGGGTCCCTTTACGCATCGTCGCGACCCAGTTCGCGATCCTCAGAGTCGAGCACAGACTCCTACAGAAGCGCCTCCAGCGCACCAGCAGACTCCATCGACATCACCGATACCCGGAGCGTACTCCTCGACCGAGGAGACTCGCCCTTACCAGGTCTCTTCGACCAGTCTCCAGTCCAAAACGAGTCTGGCGACGACAGAGACCGAAGACAAGGCACCAGGCATCTGGTCGAGGGCGAAGAAAGCCCTGACACCGAGTTCGAAGGGGACGAGCTCACCGAGTGGGAAAGAACCCGACTCGACGACATCCTCAACAACCTCTACGCGAGCGAGGAGGAAGATGCCGCCGATACCGGAGGCTCCCACTCAGGCTGGGGACACCAAGGCACCTGGGAGGAGGTCCGTGACAGAAGGATCCAGGCAGACGATGCAAGAGACCGCGCAAGGATGGCGCGCAACAGAGGTCGCCGAGACGACTTCTACGACGATCCCGGAGAACTTAGCCTCGGGGCCTCCGCAGCTACCACCGGTCCAGCTCACTCACAGCTTGTTTCAGGGGCCTGGCCAACCGATAGAGGACCCCCGGTCGCCTGGTACCCCGACACCAGTTGGGTCTACGCCGACGACGGGGAAGAAGCTCCTGTGGCCGGAGTCCCGACCGGCGGAGAGCCCGACCCGGTCGTTGAGAGGTCCGAGACCACAGCTACTCCCTTCCCCCGTCTCCTCGAATGAGCCGACGAGTGGGGAGCTTTGGAGCGAGTTCCCAGATTACGACGCCGAGGAACTTGGAACAGTTACCTCTGCCGAGCGACTCGCCGGAGTCTCCAACTGGGAACCGTCAGTCTCGTCGCGAGCCTTCGCCGACCCCGTCCCAGCGTCCCAGCGTCCTTGGCCGCTCCTCTATCACACGTACGTCGAGTCCCTCCGACTCCCTCGAAATGTCCGGGAGTCCCCAGAAATTCAGGCCCGAATGGACCGAGGCCGAGCGCATGATGCACGCATCCGACGCGCCGAGGAGGATGCCCTCTACGGGCCCAATGGCTTCTGGGACTTACCCGTCGAGCCCGACGCCACTCCCGCCGAAATCGATAACCGGATACGAGCCGCTGCCGTTCGCTACACCGGATACGCCCGGAGGGCAGGGACAGACCTCGAGGCTAGAGCCCGAGCGTGGAGAGTCTATCAGGAAGAGATCTCCAATGAGGACTCCGACATCGGGAGGTGGAGAAGAAACAAGGAAATCGACAGAATCGCCCGAGAGAGGAAGGAGGCTGAGGATGCCAAGTCGACCCCCAAACCAGGCCCTGGAACCGACGGTAATGACGGCGGTGAGACAGGTCCTTCTCCAGGGGCCAGTGCCTAGGCCGGGCATCTTCGAGTTGTTACCCTGGCACGGACTATATGAAATCATGATGGAAGACATGGAAAGAGACCCGCAGTGGCTCTTCTCCGAAGCAGGAGAGGATTATCGCCACGCGAAAGGCCTGGGGGATATATATCTAATGAGAAATATCCTCGAAGTAGAGACATGGCACCGAGCTGCCATTGTCTGGAACCTGGTGAACCCGACGGCTCCTCAACGACCATGCGAACCCTATCGGCGACCGCAGCCTATGCCAGCGCCCGTCGACATGGAAGGATTCTTCCCGGAGGGGTTCTTCGGAGGCGCAGGAGGGGACGACGACGACCTGGACGACTCAGGCGCCGGGCCATCTCGCACCGATAAAGGCAAGGGGTCTACGGTTCCCCCGATGCCACCAAAACAGCCGTACTACCCGGACCCCGCCGGGTACCCACCTCCAGGAGAGAATCGCAACCTACGATCCCTGTCACGACCGCCTAAACCGCCGGTACCCCCGCACGTCCCATCCCCACCGGACCCAATCCCACCGTGGCAGTTGGCGCCCTGGGGGAACTAATAACCCCTGGAACGACGTAAAACCCAAGCTGGTAACGCAGCCCGAGTACTTTACGGGGGTGTCATCCGACATCACCCGTTTTCTCCACCATTGCGAGGTGTACTTCGCGGTATTCCCCATGTACTACACCATGAATGATCAGGGGCATAACCCCTATCGTATCACGTTCACTCAGGGATACCTCCGTGGAGACACGCAGCAGTGGTGGGTAGATCAGTACTACCGATATCGGGACCCGCAAGGTCACTGGAGATTCCCCACTTGGGCGGAATTCTCCGAAGATCTTACGCGCGAATTCCGCGAGGTGGCCGAGTTGACCATTTGGAAGGCGGAGTGGAAAAAGATCCGACAAGCGGACTTCAAGTCCGCTGTCGAGTTCTTTGCCAAGTTTGAGCGGTTGGCCCACAAGTGCGAGGAGTTCGGAGACGAGAAGCAAATGTTCGAAGCGGTAGAAGCGGCGATAAGGCCAACGGTGCGAAACACGGTTATGCATGGGGACAACGAGCGCCCCACAACCTACGCACAGTGGAAGGCGCGAGTCCTAAGGATCGACGCCAATTACAGGTACGGAGTAGCCCAAGGACTGGGCAGTAAGTCCTCCTCGAACCAAGGCGGTTCGGGTCGAGGCAATCAATCGAAGGGAAGCGGGTCGGGTTCCGGGGGCGATAAGAAGGACGCCACTGGAACCACCTATGGAGGTGCCGGGCAGCCGATGGAGATCGACAAGCTGCGATCCGACAAGCGATGCTTTAAGTGTGGGAACACAGGGTGGAGCCCGAAGCATAAATGCCCTGACGACAAGTCCAAGTGGCTTCCCGTCAAACTCCCACCTCGTAAAAAGCCCAACGTCGCCCGCCTTCGCCAATTACTCGCTGAAGCCGAGAAAGAGGAACTTGCCCCCACTACAAAGGTCGAGGAAGCAAAGGAAGAGAAGAAGAAGGACGAGAAGTCGTCAAAAGACGAGCCGGCGTCGAAATAAGCAATTCGACGGCGTCGGCAAAGGACTTAGTTTCTTGTGGTGCGCACTCATGTACTTCTAGTCGGACTTATACTACGTATGTAGGTACTCCGTTCGAACAATATATCAACTTTTTTGCCACGTTACCAGTTGAAGAAACTAAGGAAGAAGAATTGCAAAACCCCGATGGCATAGGAGGGGATTCCCGCCACTCGGCGCAGCCTGCGCCCAGTACTGAACCCCTAGGGGCTGTCCGAGCTCAGGAACCCCCGGCCGACCGCACAGGGAAAGCCCCTCGAGGGCAGAGCCCCCTAGGTCGTGTCTCGACTGCACCCTTGACGAAGGGAGGTCAGCCCGGAGAGGGAGAAAGGCCATCAGTCCAGCCTGTTGGGCCTGCGTCTTCGTCTGTGGAGGCGTCTGTTCCAGCAGGAAGCGTTGGAAAAGCAGCTGAGGCCAGGAACTCGAGGGACCACCTGCCCCTAGTAGCCAAGGGACACCCAACGGCCAACAGTGCAGACCCCCCGAGGGAGCCGATATGTGTGCGTCCGCAAAGGGCAACCCGAAGTACCGCCGGGTCTAGGAAGAGCAATAAGCACGGATCTACAGTAGGGGTTACAACGCCACGCACAAGCGCCCGTGGCCAGGGCCGAACACAGGGCAGCGAGCCCTCCCCTACCACCTCGACTTCCAAAGGCGCCCAAGTGCCGCCTCTGGACCTTTCTCGTCCAGGTGACCAAATGCCACTTCGAGGGAAGACCCCTTCAGTCTCGTTAGAAGAAGTCGAAGATGAAGAGGCCCATTTACGATCCGATATACCAGTCGTAACCCCTAGGAGGCCATCGTCCCCCGCCGTGTCCCTCACCGCGAATGCCAACGACAAGAAGGTATTTGCGGCAATGTACTACGAGCCCCATGGCATCCTGTGGACCCGCCGAGCGCTACGAATCGCCCGAGGGGATGCGGTGGCTCGCGCAGTCCTTAACGGGTGGATACACCCTCGACGCCATGAGGAAGTGACAGACCAGTTATGTCATCAGCTAGAGGAACAGACCGAGACGGCCGCACAGGCCCGAGAACGATGGCAGTGGATGGAAGATCTACAAAGACCCCCCATGTACATAAGGGGAAGGAAAGGGCGTAACGTGTCAATAAAAGTACAGTTGGAGACGTTGGACACGAGAGAGATTCACCCTGTAAGCGCTCTAGTGGACAGCGGCGCTACTGGAAGCTCGATCGACCGGGCCTGGGCCCAGACTCATGACCTGAACCTGAAAAAGGCGGCCCGACCTGTTCCGGTGTACAATGTCGATGGCACCCGCAATAAAGGAGGAGACATCACGGAGTATGCCGAAGTGAGGCTACGAATTGGAGATCACGTGGAGCGGATCGAGCTCGCCGTAGTCGATCTAGGTTCCACGCCACTATTCCTAGGGCATGACTGGCTACAACGTCATAACCCGCTTATTGACTGGGACACCGGAGCGGTCACCCTTGCCCAGTGCACATGCAGAAAAATTCCGTTCTCTCTCCCCGACACCGACCCTTCGGCTCGATGGGACGAGTATGAGGAAGGGGATACCATCCTTGTAATAGACTTCGAGGAGGCTTTCCATGTGCGTGCCATGGGGACCAAAGCCAACGAACTGGCGGCCCAAGCTAACGCCAAGAAAGTCACTAAGTCGTTTGAGGAGATAGTACCCGAAGAATATCAGGAGTTCAAAGATATCTTCGACAAGGAAAACTTCGACGAGCTACCCCCGCGTAAACCCTGGGATCACGCCATTGAGCTAATCCCCAATGCTAACGCCAACCTGGATTGCAAGGTGTATCCCCTCAACCACACCGAGCAGGAAGAACTAGACAAGTTCTTGGACGAAAACCTAACTACGGGCCGAATCCAACCTTCGAAATCCCCCATGGCGTCACCGTTCTTCTTTGTTAAAAAGAAGGATGGCAAGCTACGCCCAGTTCAAGACTATCGAAAACTCAACGAGATGACGATCAAGAATCGTTATCCGTTGCCTTTGATTGGGGAACTCATGGACCGATTGAAGAACGCCAAATATTTCACGAAGTTGGACGTACGTTGGGGGTACAATAATGTACGAATCAAACAGGGAGATGAATGGAAGGCGGCCTTTCGTACGAACAGAGGCCTCTATGAACCATTGGTAATGTTCTTTGGGCTTACCAATTTGCCCGCCACATTCCAATGGATGATGAACGACATCTTCAAAGATCTCATAGCTGCCGGAGAAGTTTCTGTGTACTTGGACGACATTCTCATCGCCTCCAAGACAAAGGCAGGCCATAGGAAAATTGTACGAAAAGTCCTCCAAATTCTACGGGAAAACCGCTTGTTCCTCAAAGCGGAGAAGTGCGAGTTTGAAGTAGAAGAGACCGAGTACCTTGGGGTGATTATCGGTGAAGGGAGGATTCGCATGGACCCCGTCAAGATTGCGGGTCTACTGGACTGGCCAGTTCCTCGAAGGAAACAAGAGTTGCAGTCGTTCCTCGGATTCTGTAACTTCTATCGACGGTTCATTCGCGACTACAGCAAGCACGTTAGACCCCTGACGATGCTCACCGGCAAACAGGAGTGGGTATGGGGAGAGGCCCAGCGAAAGGCATTCGAAAAGCTTAAAGAGCTATTCCGGGAGGACGTGGTGTTAGCAATCCCGCTCGATCAGGGACGGTTTCGCGTAGAGGCCGACTCGAGCGAAGGGGCAATAGGCGCCGTACTCTCTCAGTGGCAAGATGAAAAGTGGCGACCGGTCGCTTTCCTTTCCAAGGCCCTTTCGGTTACAGAACGTAACTACGAAATCTACGATAAGGAGCTGTTGGCCATAATGATCGCTCTAGAGGAATGGCGTCAGTACCTCCTCGGGGCTGAAGAGGACTTTGAAATCTGGACCGATCACTCCAATCTCCAGTACTTCCGCAAACCTCAAAAACTTAACCGACGGCAAGCTCGATGGGTTACCGAATTGGCGGAATATCGGTTTAATCTGCATCACAAGCCCGGGGCTCAAAACCGTAAGGCCGACCTTTTATCAAGGAGGGCGGATCACGACCAAGGAAAGGAGGATAACCGAGACATAGTGGTCCTCAAAGCCGAGCATTTCAGGGCACTGGTTATGCCCACCGCAGAGGAACTTCACGAAAAAATCAAGACAATCACGCACGATGCTCGACGTTGGGACAGAGGAATCTCAGATTCCCTTAATCACGAAAAAGGGATATCTCGGGAACAGGGGATGTTGTGGTACGACGGACGCATTTATGTGCCCGTAGACCACGAACTCCGAGGGCAGATCATTGCCCTCAAACATGACCATGCTACCGCTGGTCATCCAGGTATCGAGAAGACCAAAGAATTGATACTCAGAGACTACTGGTGGCCCCGTATGCGTCGAGACATAGAAGCCTATGTGAAAGGGTGTGACGTCTGCCAACGAACCAAGGTGGATCGTCGCCCAAAAAGAGCCCCCTTACATCCAAATGAGATACCAGATCGCCCGTGGACTCACATCTCGGTAGACATGATTACCAAGCTACCGAACTCTAAAGGTTTCGATTCCATCCTGGTCATCGTCGATCGGTTTTCCAAAACGATTATCCCAATAGCATGCACCGAGGAACTTACCTCTCTCGGTTTTGCTAAGATCTTGAGGGATCATATCTACGTTCCCTATGGGGTAATGCCCGAGAAGGTCATTTCAGACCGCGGCTCGGTATTCGTCTCCAAGTTCATGAAAGAGTTTTATGCTCTTATTCACGTAAAAGGCAATCCCTCCACCGCGTACCACCCACAAACAGACGGCCAAACGGAAAGGGTCAATCAGGAAATCGAAAAATACCTGAAAATGTTCGTCAACGACCGACAAGATGACTGGAGCGAGTGGCTACCGTTGGCAGCCTTTAC